>NW_025999616.1:0-45887 GCF_019419815.1 Pyrus x bretschneideri | reverse complement strand
AGCCGCCCCTCCCCTCGCCGGAAAAGTGAAGCCCAGGAGCGATGGTCCGCCCCTCTACTCCCGTCAGAAAACCTGCAAGTTGTGAAGCCCCTTCCTAATCGGAAAGCACATTAGGAAAGACTAGGAGGGAGGGATCAAGCAGAGCTATTCAAGTTTGGGCGGGGTTGGGTGGGGCTATATGAAGAAGCCAAAATCTGAAAGTTTTTTTTTGCAAAGTTAGTCGCGCCCGAGGAAGAAGATGAGGTCTCAACAACCATTTTAATTCCATGGTTTATGTAAGATGGTCCCACCATCTTTTTAATCGCTGCACATTTCTCTTAAATAGTCCCCCATTTTCTGTTTATTACTTTTTTTATACACTTTTATTTTTCTCTTTCTTAACCTAAGTATCAATTTTCCCCTCTCTTAACCCAATATCACTTTTTATTTCTTTTAAAATCACACCATATATTTTGTACCTAAAACTCTCACCTTTTTAAAAAATAACGTTTTATTTAATGTTTAAATATAATTTTGTTAAAAAAGTGTTTAAATTTAATTAATTTACATAATAGATTATAAATTTGTTTGAATCCGTCTAATTTTCCTAGACCCTGCCTACACACAATATCTCAACCCGTCGCCTGATTAGTGCTAGTGTCTTTTAGAACCTTGTTTTACAATCCCTCTTTCTAATTCTTTGCCTTCTGTGTGCCCAGATTGGCTGTAGTCTGCAACATTCAATCAACCAAGAACAACCTTGCAGCTGCTTTCCGTTGCATTCTAAGTGAAAGCCAACATAGTCGATTTGATACTTATATGAATGGTTGGAGTAAAATATAGCAAGAGATGATGCATTTTGCCATTATTGTTATATTTTCAAATGAAAATGGGAGATGTTGGCAGTGATGTCTTCACTGAAAAAGGGTTTTTAATGTAACTTGTTTGTATTGATAAATTATGGACGATGTTACTAAACGGACTTGGTTGTTTCCCTTTTTTTGAACTTTGCACTCTTTAAAATTTGCCCCTCCCCCTACTAATTCCTGGCTTCGCCACTGGTCCCTACCTAGTCGGGAAATCTGTGGGTCGCCAGAGTTCGTGATGGGTATGAAGGTCTCAAGTTCGCCGGGAAGGAGAGCTAGTTACGAGAAAAGAGAGTGGGGAGCTGAGGTGGTTCGCCAGAGTGGAGATGGCGGTGGCTTGGTGCTCCAGTCTCGTAAATATTATTGTCACAAAAACCTACCTAGCACCCTTCACATAAAACATGGAATTGAGAATTCTATATAGGTTTTTTCTTATTTTTCCCTTTCTCTACTTCAACTAATTAATTTCTCATCAACCAACCAACCAGACACAAGATTAGTTTGTTAAGGAAAGAAAAATAATAATAGAGAGAGAAAGACTTGGAGAGCAACATCAAGGTCGGCCTTAACGACCCCGTATAGGTGAGCAAAACCATTGTCCCTAGAAATATTATTAACCTCCTTTTGCTTATCTATGTTGTACTTGTCGTATTTCTTGCATATTGCATCAACCCTCGTTATCAAATTGATCACACTTATCTCTCTCTCTGAGTTGTCAACTGATCAGAGACTCTTGTTGCAGAGGTCGGTTTTCTGGTTAGTCGGAGGATGGCAAAAATGAAGGCCAACTAATTGCGTTGACCATTTTGATTCTTTAAGAAATGAAATGAAAAAGAAATGTAAGAAAAGGCAGAGATAAGGCAAGACAGAGAATGGATGGAGGGCAATTAAGTTTTGTGTTATGAGTATTTTAATTCCTTAATTATTGTATGGCAGAGATTATAATGTAATAATCGTAGGCCCACAAAGCAAGATGTTGTGCTAGTTTATTTTCTCTTGAATTTTATTTGGAATTTCCTATGTCTGATTCTGACAGGTGTACTTGTATGATGTATTGTGTACAACACTTGAACACTGATTATATTCTGGCGTTTGTTGGGGCCTAAAAATATCATATGAAAACTCAATTAAGTTTCAAGGCTTGACTATCATAAAAGTCTCAAGTCAAGCCTAAACACATGTAAATGTATTCAATCAAGAAAGAAAAATATTTACATGCATGCCACAATGTCAGACACTTGTATTAATCATGTCATGTCCATGCAAATCCATGCATATTCACCACACCATGACTTATCACAGTAACTACTATCACAATAAAATAAGCTCAAGTTGCGTGGCGGGGATTGCTAAGTGAATGGTGGTGTGGACGGTTATGAGAGTTTATCAGGCCTTAGGGAGTCAAGATTATGGAAGACTTTACTAAGCTCACAATCCTTGACTTTTACGTAGGTAAGTTTGATAGCGAACAAACATAGTTTTCCTTTTTCCTTATCAAGCCAGCCAAGTCAATTAGAAAAGTGAAGGAAAATTTGTGAAAAACATGTTCATTTAAGCAACATCAATAGCATGCAATTAACAATTAAAGGCGGAATCATGCTTGTATGCACTTAAAACAAAACATTTACCCATGAAATTCAAAGCCTAGTAGATAGGTGAATCAAGACTCAACTCAAAACAAAGTGAGTTGAAAAATCAATACCTTTGTAGATTCCTCTTTGCATAAGCAAAGGCTAATCACCCAAAGAGAGGGCCTTCATTCCTTGCATCTTAGATCCATGGATTTGGATGGATGAAAAGGTTTCTCCAAGTTCCCAAAATTGAGAACCTCTAAGTCTCCACACCAAGGTATATTGTAGAAGAAATGAGTGACCTAGAGGAAGTAAGATTGCTAGCTATTCCCCTCTAGATTGGCCAAAATTTTTGAGAGAAAGAAGAGCTTGTGTTCTCATCCTTTCCCCAAAAATAACCCTTAGTAAATTTTAGGCTATAAAGTCCTTTATATAGTCCCTTCAAAATAAGTGACCTAATGGACCAAAAGCCCTATTCTTTTACACATGGCTAGCCTATAGGTTTATTGGGCTTTCAAGCCCTTTGTTTTATTCAAGTTGTCATACAACTTGAGTTAATGGGCTTGACATTCAAATCCCATTGGGCCTTGCGGCCCAAAACTAACCCGAGGTTTTTAACGAACTTATTCGTTTGATTAATTAACATATTAATTAATCCTTGCCATAAATAATTAAACCATTTAATTATTCTTACTCATCTCCGTTGAATCTTCAAACTCTACCTTACACGGTGTACGATCCATTAGGTTCCTTTTAGCGAGGCAGTGGGCGATTCAAACTCTTTCAAATCGATTGTGAATTGAAACTTACTTTCAATTCTCCCGTTAGTGATAATACACTTTTAGGGCTTCCACAAACCATGAGTGACACCTAGCAGCATATCATGGTTACCCAAGCTAATCAGAAGAGGTGGAGAACCTATTCAGTTTAGGATTACAAATGCAATACGGTCTTTCTCTAATACAATACTCTTGACCACATTGTTTGGTTTGATAGTTTATTCATGTCTACTATCCAATGTGAATCTTGTACTTATATGATTACCTTGAATGTGATCTGGAACGCATTCCAACATCTCATTCATACTCTGGCCAGAGATTCTAAATCATATCATAGAGTATTCTCCCTCAAAACAGTTTGAAGGTTAGAGATCCCTTGTTGCGCATTCACTTGCCTCCATGGCTAAGTGGCTTAACCCCAACGATGCCGTGGACACCCTGATAGAGTGACGTTGACATAATCAAAGATTAAGGACCTAACCACAAGACAACTGTGATGCCTCAGGTCAAAAGACTAATTTGCATTATCCCAACCATGAGTTCTCATGTGACATGAATATGAGAACTCTTCGTTGATCGTGTTCAGTGAACTCATTCTCTATTGAGCACCTACGTACTTGTCTTGATGTCACACACATCAATGACTCGAGACTAGTCACTCTCCCTGAGAGAAGACATAGCACGTACTGATCTTAACGGACTGTCAATGCCCAATTGACAATCCTATGATTAGGAACGTTTAGGATGTGTCAACGAAAGAATGGTCTCATGAATCTAACTTCTTTAGATCGCATTCTTCCAATCACATATTCCTTGGACTTATCGTTTAAGCATATAACATTTATATTAGACGGCTCAAACAATAATCTTTGCCCTTTAAACTACATTAGTTTGAAATGTCCGTAAAGTATCATCATATGATTGGTTTTAGGGCACATTTCCAACAAAAAGAACCAGACTTAAGGCCTTAAGTTCACGTGAATGCCCAACAGAGCTTACATTTAATGAAAATAGAGGTGGACTTTTCCTTCCTAGCACACGTAAGAGAACGATGAATGAAAGTCAGGAGATGCGTTACCAGAATTAACGCATGTGGAAGTTGACTTAGGGGCGCACTAAGAAGAACACGCAGCATAGTCTTCACAAGAACAAAGGCATTACACGGTCTTACACCAAAATAGAAGGTCGTAGTTGTGCTAGGAAAAAGGAGGATGAAGACTTAGCTATAACAGGAGATGCCCTAAGAAAGCCTACAAAAGAGAACTCTTCACCTACAAAAATAAAGATTCAACCCAATACAGGGAGGGATAGAATGTTATAGAGAAAGGAGAGATTCAAGATTGCATCGCACAAAGCAATGGAAATCTCTCCCCAAGTGCAAACGAACTTGAATCCTAAAAGCCAAGTTCTTACGATCTTAGGAGTTCCTCCCAACTTCCTTCGATCTCCCTCAGCTAATATAAGCTCGCTTAGAACCCTAGGAAATCCAGATTACCCAACCCATAACATTATGCAACCATGCAAAGTTCTCTCTTATGCTAAACTGGTAAACTTTTAACTTCAACATCATGCCTCACTTAAGCAAGCCATTATTTGATTAATCATGATGTCTTCGAGTTATTAGTATAACAGAGATACCTCCCAAGGCACACTAATCATCTCGAGGTATCCGGGACTTGTATTCAAACGAACCAAGGGAAGCAAAAGGTACCTGTCAAAGCCTGAGTCCAACTCGACCTAAAAGTCCCCCCACATGGTTGTACTTATTTGTTATTTTAATTATTATTTATTTTATTTTTGGATAATGTTAGGGAAATCATCTATTTAAATCATATTTTGTAAACCATATGATATGGTTGTTGATGATTTGATTATTATTTAAGTGTTATTAACGTGTTTATTTCATATTGGTGACACATCACATGGATTGCAAATGTGGTCTAAAAAGTTAGTCTACCTAGTATTACTCTTTACTTTTATATTAGTTGTGGTAGGAAAAATCTGTCATCTTGAATATTGACGAATTTGTATCTACAAAACAATTAACACCCTTACTCAAAAACCAAATCCTCACGCGCTCATGAGGTGATGGGGGTTTGGCCAATGGATCTCTGAGGCCTAAGTTAGTATCTATCAAAAGAGTGAGTGTTTATGGCTTTTATGTGTAGCTTACCAAAATTTGGTAGGGATAAAGTTTTTTTTTTATATAGTTGGAGTCGCTGGCCATAGGGTTTGAGTTTTGCTTTTCACGTGGTGGCATCTTATTGGCCAAGGTGTGTCAACTGTTTGATGAATGAAGAAATAATATTTTCAAGATATTGATTAGGATATAATATATTGGGATAATGATGAAAGCATCCATGATTGATTGTGATAAAGATTCCTTACTTGATGGAATTTACCTTCAATTGAGAATATATTAAAGATAGGATTTAGTTATTAATCATTTCTTTAATGCATTTGACTTTTCCATGCCACGAGCAAGCGAGCCTTGAACAGTCGTAGACAGCTGCTTGAACCTCTAGAGATGTTGAGCTATGCAATGGAATATTTGAGAGCTCTGCCCATTTAATAAGGGTAATCTTGTTATTTCAGAAAAAGTACACGTGTTGTCTTCTAAATTTTTGGGATTACTTTTTCCTCCATAAATGCCCCACACTTGCTGGGCTACAAGCAGAAAATGGTAATAGGTGTAGAAATCCTAAGCTGCTTAGGTTTGCAGAGAGTTGTTTCTCAATTTGATGTAGATCTTTCAGTTTGACAAAAAAATAGAGTATTCTTAGAAAAGGAAAAGCAATTGCTACCAAAACTTATTTAAGCCTGTCTTGAGCAGAGGACTAAATAAAATTGGAGAACAATTTTATCTCCAACAAGAAAGAGGGAAAATGCTAGAGGATATTGAAAACTTCTCCATTAGTTTTCTTCTTTGCTTACCATTGCGAAGAGTTGATTGTCGTCGTCGGTTTTCTTCTTCGCACCGCACCAAGGTAAGAAAAACTTAATTTTCTTTCTTCTTTATTTTTTTGGACCCTCGAAGCTCGATGGAATGGCTCAGCGAGGGCTGAGGATGGTGAGACAGCAGCCACGGGGCTCTTGCGTAAGTTGGACAGCCCAATAAGCTGCCTTAGTGTGTCGCGGTTGGCTGACGGGGGCCAGGTGCTCGACTCGTCTCGGGCCGAGGTAAACAATGCGCTGAGATGCGAAGCTAGGCTAACCACGAGGCTTAAGCCTTTCTAGGAGTTGGGCCTAGCGTGGGGCAAGTGTGAAAAGGGCTGTAGGGCACCGACTCGTGAAGACGCGGGGCACTTTCTCTCTTGCTGCTGAGCTTGGCCGCATGCTGGGCTTCTTGGGCCATCCCTGGTTTGCCCTATTGCGCTAGCCTGCTAGACCGAGAAAGAGAAGGAAGAGGGTGGCCTATCTTAGCCTTGCGCCTTAGGGCAGTGTGCTTGGGCGTGGCCTGGTGTGCTGCTACATGTAGAATAAAAAAAAATAAAAGAACAATAATAGAGAGATAACTAGTTTGTTGTATATGATTAGAAAATAAGTGGTGCTATCCACACACTTCTTTTAACCTTTCACACACTTTTCTCAATTTCAATCATCGTATCGAATGAATTAAAAAAGATCAATAGACATAAATTAACACGGAGTGTGTGAACAGTGAAAAAGAGTGTGTAATATGTAGATAGTACCATCCTCAAAAATAGAATGAGCTGAATTTTGATATATAAATAAAGAAAGAAGGGAAAACGAGGGCTTAAGGCAAAATTTTACGTAAAAAAAAAACTTAATTTTTCAATATGGAGAGCACATATGACCCTTTTTTTTGTTGGAAAAAAATATTTTATTTGATATGAAAGAAGCATCATAGGATAAATACAATGATTATCAAAAGGATAATGCTAGAGAAATCAAAATTTTAAACTAAATTTGTAAATTAAATGATGTGTGACCAATATGAAATAAACACGTTAACCAACACTTAAGTAATAATTCAATCATCAACATCCACTTTATGCGGTTTACAAAATTTGATTTCTTTAACATTATCTTTATTAAAAGCAATGTTCTAAAAATTAGCCTAGACCGCCACCTAGGCACTAGGCAGTGAAGGCCTGCCCCGATTTTGGGCAAATCATTTTGAAAAATCAATCTAGAGCCAGATGGCTCCCAGGCAGTTTTTAATTTTTTTAATTATATATATATATTTTTATTAATTGTGTGCTTTTTTCTTTTTTGGTTTCATGGTGGTATACTTATGGAAATGGTGTACCTAATTTGCAAATGATGGATTTACTACAAGTTCATCCAATAGTGAAATGAATTGGAGCACTTTTGAGGGGATACATACAAAGAAAAAAAATAAACTAGATATAACAAGGTTAAATAATTTACTCTATGTCCAATCCAATGCAAGGATCATATTCATGAACAAGAAGAATTTAGTCCAAAATCTCCTCATTATGATTATATGTTTACTATTTTTTAAATATTGAACTTTTTGGATGTATATAATTTGTGTATTCTTCTAATTCTATTTTTACATTTTATCATTCTTTTATTATCCATACAAGTATAATTTTTTTTAAGTGTAAATAGACACTTATTTACTAGATATATAATAAATTTACATAAATCCGTCTATACCGCTTAGGCGCCCGCCTAGCCGCCTAAGCGTAAGCCCTACTCGCAGCCCGACTAGTGCTTAGCGATTTTTAAAACCTTAATTAAAATAGTTAATTCCAAACCTAAACGTGAAAGTCAAAAACAAAGATATCGTCTAGAAAAAAACATGAATGATGAATGTTTGAAACCGTCACAAAAATTCATGCATGCATGCATCATTTCACCACCCTACCATTTATTATATCTTAATCCAAAAATTCGTACCATTTATATCGAGCTTCTAGATGCATTCCATGTGGTGTCTACTTATTCATCCAACGGTTGAAATTAATTGTACGGCCATCCTTTTTTTTTTGTTTTTGGTCGAATACGGCCATCCTCTTTATTTTGATGCTCTTCTTTTCTTGTGATTTTGACGTGCATTTCTATGAAAAATATAATCTTCTTTATGTAGTAAACTTAAAAGACCATATTTCTGATTATTTACCAAAATAAGAAAGAAAATATCTCTGATTGTTTACCGAAATTAAAAGAAAATATTTGTGATTACAAACTAAAATCGGCACAAGTAATCCTCTACCATTGAAGAAAAGTATTACTCTTACATTAAGGTGTGGGTTTAAATCATGTTAGTTCCCTAATTTTTTTTAAAAAAACCAAAATTTACCCATAATCTCCGTTTTATGTTTTAACACGTATTTCAATTCCAGTTTTATCAATAATTTTTTTCCAAATCATAAATATATGATTATTTAAAATAACATAAAATTGGAAACATCCTAAAGTAGTGTAATCTTATCAAGGCTGAAAAGCTCATAGAATAATATATATATATATATATATATATATATATAGGTGAATCATTTTAAAATGGCAAAAATGCCCCCTTGTTTAAATTTTCAACTAGGTGAAACATTCATAATTCCAAAATTACCATATTCCATTAAAATTTCAAATAAAATAAGATATTTACAAAAAAAAAAAAAAAACCAAGCAGTGGTTAGTTAGTATTATTTTTAAAATATATTGTTATTTTGTTTTTCCTAATAAAAAATCAAGAGAGTCAATTATCACGCGTACCGTATGTCAAGATGTTATTATATCATAAAGTTATTGCTTTATAAACCATTGTTTGTGTCACCAAATTTATCCTGATATATTTTTTGTTTGTCTAACTCATTTATCACTTTTAATTTTAATTTTAATTTTTTTTTTAATGAAACTTATAATCTTATGTAACGATATATTTATACTACGTTTCGACGACTAGACTTGTAACTTAACAACCCTCCCAACCCTAGACTTCTTATTATGATTTTTTATTTATTAGTCTACGTCTCTTCTCCTTTCTCCAAAGGGGGCGTGTATGCAGCAGCTTTTCACCGTCCAAAGTTAAATAAATAAATAATAAAAAATTCATAAAACAAAACATTAAAACGAAAAAACAGCCGGTAGCCATGGATGACGGGTACAAGTCAAAGGCGTGACTCAAAGAAATTCTCCAATTTACCATTTAAATAATTCTGATTAGTCTAATCTTTGTTTTTCTGTTTCAAGAATCAGAAGCTCCCATGGCTTCGAATTCGATTCTTTGTTCCTCTTCCCATTTACATCTCAGTCTTTTCGTGCTCTTTTTCTGCTTATTCGTCCACTGCTATTCGTACGGCGAACTGGGTCCGTACACCAGCTTCACTGTCTCCAGCTTCAGCTACCCACCGACCACAATCGGACCCTCTGGATTTCGATACATTAGAGGTGAATGATTAGCTTTTTGATAACCCTTTTAAGCATTTGATTGATTGGTTGCCTTTTCTATGGGTTTGAGATGTTTATGGGGGTGTAGCATTGGATGGGGTCGAAGTCAAAAAGTTGAATTTTCTTCTTTTGTTTTACAGTAGTTGTTGGAAATTTGTAAATTGCATCGACTAAGGTTTTCTTGTTGTTGAATATGCTATAATTTGGTCTGAAAGTTGTTAACTTTAGATGTGATCATGTTTGAAAGTTGTTGACTTGGGATTAGTTGAATCACAAGCAAGTGGATTTTCAGTATTTCGATTATCGTGTAATGAGTGATTTGTTTAAGATTGTAATTTTAATTTGTATTCAGAATTATATATAAAATGGTTGGTTGAGCAATTCCTAACTGGTTTTGGTGTTTTGCCTTGTTCTAGTTGAAATGCCACCATGGTTCTCGTCAATGTCGATAGCAGTGATTTCGAACGTGGAACTTGTAAGTATGCTTATCAGGGCTCAAATTTTCCACCTTTTCTTTTGTCAACAATGTCTGAGTAATTTGAGATGGAAACTGGAAAGGTATACTGTGTACTTGCCTGAGAGCTGTTTCCCAAATGAAAGTTGTTTTCTGGATTCGCGATTGGCGTTCCTTTCCATAAGAAACAAGCCTGTAAATCGAATCTGTACTTGAATATAGTATGATTACTCTGCTTTCTTGCTAATGATTCAAACTATTTTCAGGCTGCTGGAGACATAGAAAAGGTTCCAAAAATTAAGTTACCATTGATTTGCTTCCGAGCTGGTAGCCTCCCACTGCCGGATGTTAACACTTCTCTAGTGGATTCAGGTATATGTCACCCAGCTTTAGATGAATTGACTAAATTGAAGTGTTGGTAAAACAATATTACTCCGTAGTCTCTGGTAACATGTGTACTTCTTAGGGTTTCTGCTCTATCTGATGCTTTGTGCCCTGTAGTTTTATGTTGCTGATCAACATGCATGCCAAATGTATTCCAAAAGAGTTTAACTTGACAGATACCTTAGGAGAGTCAGGACTGCGGAGTCTGCCTTGTTTAGTTTCCTTCGCATTGAATAAGTGTTAAGAATCCCAAAGAAATTTGCTTGCTGAGCCATTTTGTTAAAAGTGTTTCTCAACTATTACTCAACATGAATTTATCCGTGTGTCTGGTTAATCAAGGACAAGTATAACTGGCATACTCAAGCAATTTGTTTCATGTTTTTTCGCATAGACGCATTTAGATTTTCAGGTCCCCTTATTTTATATTACTGAATTCTATTTGAACGATGATTGAACATAGCATTGAATGAATCTACTGATAATAGCAGTTCTAGCTCCCCTTTACAATGGTTCGTATAAGGGAATACAAGCTCTTCAGAGTTCAGAGCAGTGCTATCCTATGCAAAAGAATTTTACTATCAAGTTGACAAATGAGCAGGTCTATCATCAAACCTTTTACTTATTTTTGTACAATTTTGAAGAGGGAAAGATTGCTCGAGCATTTAAGTAGTTCGTTTGCAAATCTTTTCTTGTTTTTTTCTAAACAAAAGTTTATTTTCTATTTACCAAAGAAAAGTTTATATACTGTCTTACGAAATTGTAGTTCAGATTTCTCCAGGAGTTTGGTATTTTGGTCTTTTCAATGGAATTGGACCTACAAGGACACAATCAAAGATGGTATGTTCTATTATCCTTTAGATTTAATAGTTCTTGTGTTGATTTGCTCTGCTGTTTGGGAATGATGTTAGTCATGCACCTGAAACCATTAGTTCCTTATTTATCGTATGCGATGAAGTTTTCTTGTTCACATCTCACTTCAAAAAAAATATAGAGAAAGAAAAATGCGTGGTATTTGGAGATGAAAAGGCTTTGTAGTTTTGTCTCTTTTTATTCTTTTCCATCGAAGGCTCTTAATGCGCTAATAATGGATAGTAATGAAGTTTATGTTTATTTGAATTCTTAATTGAGCCTACTACACTAACATTGCAGATTAATCGCTCACCATCATACACCTTCAGTGCCAATATCACTGTGGAAGGATGTACGACCCTAACCATGTGGGGCCCAGAATGCAATCAGACAATTAACCCACTTTCATGTGCTCTATCTAACAGCTACAGTGCTGCAGACAATTCTTCAGAAGCTGGTTTGTATAACCAAACACTTGAATATGTAATTTCATGTAAAAACAATTTTGGCACTTGTCATGGAGATGGCGAGCCCAAATTCTACTCTTTGGATGTAGTGGGAGTATCGCAAGAGTTGAAAATTTTGGCAAAGGATGTTTGGTTAAATGTAACGTTTTCAAATAACACCAAGAATGTTAGTGATATTAATTTAATGTGTTATGCACGGCATGGTGCCATACCTTCAGAAACTGTGCATGACTATTCGAGTAATATAAACAAATCCCCATTGGTCATTCAATTTCCAAAGGTTGGTAGCTGGTATATTACTATTTTACCTCTCAACGTTTCAAAAGAGCTTGGAGGGAGTCTGGATACTGACACAAAAGTTTGTTATTCCCTGGAATCAAAACTGCTTGAATGTCCGGAGGGCAAGGCTGGAGCAAATTGTACAAGGGAAATATACACCCTTCAGGTGGGCTTGCTGATAAATATGTTTCTGCTTCTGTGAAAGTTCGTGAAATTTCTAATTTCTTCTAAGTGGTAATTTATTTGTTTGATTTCCACATGGATATTGTTAATACTTCTATATGTTGCAATCTTAGATGACAGAACAGTTTCTGTGTATTTAATTTTATTCTTGATGCTTTAGGAAACTTATTGGCAGGAATGATTTATTGACAAACTGAGAATGGTTGTCTGCAGACATCGCTGAGGAAAGGTTCAAGCTACTTTGAATACTACTATTTACCCGTCAGTGAAAAAGTGTCTCCTGATTCAGCCAATTTTCCTCTTGATCCTCTTTCAACCAACTCCTCGCATGGTGGACAACCAGAAGAAACATGGACTTACTTTGTCATGGACATTCCGCATGGAGCAGCAGGAGGAAACATGCACATTCGATTAAACTCAGATGAAAAGGTTAACTATGAAGTATATGCTAGATACGGTGGATTACCATCTCTCGCTAGCTGGGACTATTTTTATTCAAACAGGACAAGCAGTAGTGATGGCTCCATATTTTTTAACTTATATAATTCAAGTGAAGACAAGGTCGATTTTTACATTTTGTACGTTAGAGAAGGAACCTGGAGCTTTGGTCTAAAGCATCTCAACACCACCAGTGATGCTTTGAAAGTTCCGACTAGCATGTCTGTTTCACTTGAAAGATGCCCGAGAAGGTGCTCTTCACATGGAAAATGCGAAACTGCGTTGGATGCCAGTGGATTGACATCATACAGGTTTATTTTTAATCCTTCACTTTATGGTTTTTTTATCTACTGTGTTCTTCAGTTTCCTTTTTCGGAACACCTATGTTTTAAATTTCTTGGTTAGTAAGATAGCTGACACCTTAATTAATCTTTCAATAGTAATTGCAAACAGTATAGTTTTCTAATATTAATTTTTTTGTCAGCTTCTGCTCATGTGATCGGGACCATGGAGGCTTTGACTGTAGTATTCAACTTGTAACACCTCATGGTATGTGTTATTTCAGCAGTGAACTTATACAAAATTGTTGTCTATGCCGTTGGTCTTTAACTTTTTCTGCACATAGTTCGAAACATGCTAATGTAGTCTGGTTCTCATTGAATGAGGTTCGTTTGTCCTGCAGCCGGTAATATGAATTTTCCTCGAGGAAGCAAATTGAAATAGAAAGTGTTAAGACAAAATCTGCAAAAATAGAGTCCACTATTTTGGAGGAATAAAATGTAGATGATCATTTAGCAAAAAAGATTTTTTGGAAAACAATATAAACTTGTCTAAGTATATACTGTATCTGCTTAGTTTGGCTGACATAGGCCCTGAATCTGGTATAGTTAGTTTGAAGTGGTTTTCTACAAAGTTATTATTTACGTTGCAAACTACTACAATTGTTCTCTTATTTATTTCCCTGCCTGAAAATTGTCATAGGGCACGTATGGCAATCCATTTTTCTTATTGCGTCAAATGCTGCAGCAGCACTTCCTGCATTTTGGGCTCTTCGACAGAAGGTAATACTTTAACTTTGATTCACAATAACTAGACTTCTTCAAACATAATGTAATAATATATTACTAGTTGAAGTTTGCGACAGTACTCTCCATAAGATTATCCTAAGTGGACACTGAACTGATGCCATATTGGTTTGATTCAATTCTGAAATTTAGACGATTTTCATTATCCAGCCGGAAACCTTTTTTGGCTTTTAACAAGTAGACCATGATTTCTATTTGCAGGCATTGGCAGAGTGGGTGATATTTACATCTAGTGGAATTGCAAGCGGAATATATCATGCATGTGATGTGGGAACCTGGTGTCCTCTGGGCTTTGGTGTCTTACAGGTACACTTCTTTCTCTATTTTCCTTCTTAAAGAAATAACTATTGATCGAACATTTTGTTTTTAATTAGATAAAAAGATAATATCTTTCAAAGATTTGGTGTTACAAACTTATGAAGACACTCGTAAAAATAATAAACAATGAGAACGGGATACGCAAGTAATGGCAAAAGACTGGACGCATTTGAAGTGGACAAATCTGTCGTGTAATTAAGCAGTTATATACATTGCATTAAATCTGTGTGATTAATTAGTTATCTGGAAATTTCAGTTCATGGACTTCTGGCTCTCTTTCATGGCCGTAGTGAGCACATTTGTGTACCTAGGCACATTTGAAGACGATCTTAAGAGAGCAGTACACACAGCCGTTGCAATCCTTACTGCCCTTATGGCTTATACTAAGGCCACAAGGTATAGTTACCGTGCATTTTAAATCTGGACCAGTTTTTAGTAATTCCATTATGCATCTAACCATGCTGAACTTTGCAGGCCAGCCAATATTATTCTTGTAATGGTAATTGGCGCCGCGGCTCTTCTTATTGGGTGGCTGATAGAATTGTCAACCAGGTTTAGGTCATTTTCCTTTTCGACCGGATTCTCCTTAAGTATGATTGAGAGGTGGGTATCCTTGGAACGCTACGATGTTATTTTAAATTAGCATGGGCTGGGCAGGCATCTACAATTTTCACAAACCCTATTTGAGTATAATAGCCCTAGGAGATAAGTTGATGGTAGCCCGTTAACTTTTGCGGTGACATTTTTATGGCAGAGTTATATTTATGCTTATCCATTCCATTCCCTTTTCTAAAATACAAACGGATTACGCAGGTTGCAAGCTGTTAAGGGATGGCTCAAGAACCTCATTAAGACAATTATTACAAGATTTCGCTGGGGTTTTGTACTGGCAGGTTTAGTTGCATTAGCCCTTGCAGCAAGTAGCTGGGTACTGGAGACCAGTGAAAGCTACTGGATTTGGCACAGGTATAGTTAATGAAAATCTCTCTCTTTCTCTTCTCTCTCTCTCTCTCTCTCTCTCTCTCTCTCTCTCTCTCTCTCTCTCTCTCACGAATGGTGCATAAAATGATTTGCAGCATTTGGCACATAACAATATATACATCTTCCTTCTTCTTCCTATGCTCGAAAGCAAGTCCTGTAACTACGGTAGAGACTGAGAATCAAATGCCACCGAATGGAGCCTATGAATTGACTCGACAAGATTCATTTTCAAGAGGCCAATAACGAGAAGAGTAGTACGGGAAATTTTGCGGAGGTAAGGTTATAGAAAAAAGAAAAAACATTTTTTTTACTGCCAAGGTAAAATGTTTTGGGAGATGGAAGGTTTGTGAATATTTACGGTATAGGTAGGCAGTATTTTTAGTTGGAGAAATATGAGAGTTATAAGTTATTGAAGGGCCTCGGAGGAAAATTAAAGACGATGTTTAGTTTGGTCATTGAAAGTGTAAATGGTAATATTATTTTCATGTGAGTCTTTTGATTTGGCTCCTACTTTTTGTTTATGTTTATATCTTCCTGAAACTCTTACCATTGTCGCCAAATGGTGACCGGCCCCAACTTATCAACCGAACTCGCTTCAGACATGTATCTGTCCTTTCTAACCAAGTAGAGACTGAGTGCCGCTAAATTAGCTAATCATCTCATCCACCCTTAGTTATTATAATCCCAATACGCTCGTATATTTGAAAAAAGATAAGAATACACGCATATCGAATTTGATAGCTTAAAATACAAGCAGCCTTTATAAACGTACAAGATCCTCCAACAACAATAAACAACTCAATAAAACTTTCAATTAACCAAAATACACTCAAAATCAAGGTGTCCTATACACAATCTGAACTGCAGAATCATTCTTCAAGATATTACTCGATTTGCTACTCAAATTGCTCATGCACATTTACTGCGCAGTTCTTTTTTACCAAAATGCAACCACTCTTCGTGTTCCAGCTCCGGTAAAACCATATCATCATTACATTCCGTTTACTGGGAGCACCAAGACTCATTGTTTTGTCACTCTTCTCATGTTCAGGTACTCATCTGTGAACGGCTAGAAAATGAACGGAAGTCTGGAGCTAATACCTCTTTGTAATCCTTACGGATGCTCCAGAGGATCTCCGCGCACCTCCTCATGCTAGGCCGGTTCTGTCTGCGTGGAGCCAAGCATTGCAATGCTAGTTCAAGGATCTTTTCGATGGCTAGATTATTTGCTTCTGTCTGTTCTAACCTCGGGTCCAAAATAGAAAGAGCATCTCCGTCAGTAAACTTCTTCATAGCCTGCAAAACCAACCCCGAGTTATGTGTTACATTCCCACGTAAACCAAGTAATGTGATAAAAGAGCGAAGACGAGAAGTTCATACCCATTTTGCAGTTATTCGTTCCTTGATGTCCCGTTTGGCCTCGATTGGGCGCCTGCCTGTAACTAGCTCAACCAGTAGTACACCAAATGAAAAGACATCACTCTTCTCCGTGAGTTGATATGTTCTCAGGTACTCGGGGTCCAAGTAGCCAGCGGTTCCTTTGACTTGAGTGGAAACATGGGTTGCACCTGAATCGCTATCAGCAGCAAACCTGGCAAAACCGAAGTCAGCTACCTTGGCCCTGAAGTTTTCAGTTAGGAGAATGTTGGAAGACTTAATGTCTCGATGAATAATCGGATGATCTGCCAAGGAAAGCCAAGCACGGTCCTGTTAGTTCCCCGACACAGATTCTACAACTCTAAGTGAACTAAAACAGGAGATTTACCCGTGTACATATGCAGATAGGTGACCGCATGAGCCACATCAATTGCAATGTCTAGCCGTGCTGCAAGGTCAAGAATCTGACCGTACAAACCTGCACTTTGCATTGTATCACATTTTAGGCACTCAAGGTGATGCATTTATGAGCCAAGGTGCACCGATACATGTTCAATCTCGCGCACAGGCACACACGGCACACAGAAAGGAAAGAGGAAAAAAAGAGAGTAACACAAATAGAACTTACATTCCAAATGTTGTCTGAGGGTTCCATTAGGAACATACTCGACAACAACAATCTTTTCGTCTTCATGCTCCAAATACCCGTAGAACTTGACCAAATTCAAATGCTCCACCTGAGCCAGCATTTGAATCTCGCTTTGGAACTCCACTCCCAAATGCTTGTCATATACACTCTGAAAACAAAAGTAACCACTCAGTTAAATCCGAAATCACACGCCGGTCTTAGCCATACAACGGTCATAGAAACATGACAAGTTGAATATAATGTAACAAACTTGAAGCCAACCTTTTTAGCGCGTTTGATTGCAACAAGGGTCCCGTCTCCGAGTCTCCCCTTATAAACTGTCCCAAAGCCGCCTTGTCCGATCTTGAAAGACGGAGAGAAGTTCTTTGTGGCCTTGTTTATTTCTTCCATGGTGAACTTTAGAATCCCGGGCTCACTCCCGTGCCTCGAGTTATTTGAGTAGGAGTAGATGCCTCGACTTGAACTGCGCCTTCTCTCGCTTCCATCTCTCGACGCATCTGAAAATACTAGGAAAAACAACTTTCTTGTTCAGTATACCTCATAAAACTCATTAAACAGCTAATTCGATTCAATTATTTGTCATGGCATTGAGTTGTTTGTCTCTTCTTACAGATACGAAGGAGGAGAAGAAAACAAATGGCAGCCTAATACTTTCTTCATTTTTTAATCAAAACAGGCCAGTGCTTCCTAATTCTACTAAACTTCATTCATACACGCAAGTGTATAGGCAAATGCTAGTATTATATAATGATAAAAGAAAAAAGTGGTTAACTGGTCATTGTATTTCCATTAACAACTTTGACCCTGCAGAAAAACTCTGGAAAAATAATCCATAACCGTGGGTTGCGAATGAAGGGAAAGCCGCTGATCAGGAATTTAACATAACGGAATGGAGGAATTGGTGTTCCTGGGATTACTTTTTTAACGGCTAAAAGTGTTTTCTGACAAGCAAAAGGAACTCTTAATGATGTCTAGTAGAAAATCTTAAAAGCGCTTCTGGATCGTTAAAACGCTTAGGTGCCAAAGCATGTTCATAGCAAAAGAAGTATAAGTAATTTGGGCTTAAGTACTTTCTACAAAAGCAATTCAAAAAGGTGTCCTCCTCACAATGACCTTATTGAAAAGACTTGAAATTTCTAAAATTCGATCTCCACCAAAAGTCTACATTTTTTACCAGTCCCAGTTCAGATTCCTCAAAACAAAAAGGACTTACCGGAGGGAGCTTTGAACTCTTCAGAATCACCGAAGCTTACGGAGCTCTTCGTCTCCGGCGGCGTGAAGCACGAGATGAAGGCCCCGGCGACGGAGCGGGCGGCGACGGAGACCACGCTCCGTCCGGAGCTGGACTTTTGACCGGTTGAGGATAGAGAGTAGGGCGAGCTCGGAGAGTAGGGGATCCGGTCCGGCGTGCTCCGCGGGTCAGAGGTAGGATTTCGGCTTCCGTACGATGGGGTTCGCCTCATTTCAGAGAGAGAGAGAGGGAGAGAGATGGGACTAGACGTGAAAATGGCGGGTGGTTGTAAGCCCTGTGAAGTTGAGAGAGAGAGAAGACTTTGATTTTCAAAAGGAGGCTAACGTGCGCCGTTGACGTCAAGCGTGTTAAGAGCAGGACGAGGTGCAAAATAATTGGGTTTCATTTTCACTATAAGATTTTCAATTTGGATCAGGATCCTCTCCTGAGCGCAGGATGAGGATCATTCTGACCAAGGAGCGTGAATTGTTGGATAAAAATTCAACGACTACAATCAGGAGGATATCTTTAAAGTTATAATAATTATAGCCGTTAGATTTTCATCCAATGATTCACACTCCTTGATCAGGAGGATCTTCAACCTTAGCTCAGGAGAAGATCATAATCCTTTCAATTTAATTTCTCCCATTTAATATCCAAACATTATATTCTTATAACTTATTTATCTTATTTTTCTAATAAAGATGATACTGATATGCGACAAATTACATTTTTATTATAAAAATTATACAAATAATAATACAATTAGATAGTAATGAAGAGACTCACATAAGTCGCTTGAAAAATTAATTAAAAACAATATTATGGTCTTTCAACTTTAATGTTAAACTGCTATTTTATAAAAAGTTTATCCTGTGGCGCTTATTTTTAGTCCACAAGACACGGGTTGATGCCAAGTGGCTTTCATAACTGTGAATCCGAAAAGTTAGGGACTTTTTTATAAAAGAAATTTCTATTGGTTGATTGTATACATCTTTTAACCCATCTAGCATTATTTTGGCATATATATCAAGCGAAAAATGAACGTATCGACTATCGAGCGTTACGTTAAATAACAAATATTATCTTGATTGTTAAATTGACAAAAGAACCAGTTACATAAAGATTTGTAACTTTATTGCTACACTATCAAATTACGACAATAAAAAAACTATCACCAACTTCATACTGAAAAGATAGCAGTGAAATTAACATTGTATTTTGAGTTCTCCTATTAATATCCATTTCTTAATCACTAGATATTAAACAACTTTTTGTTCAGTTTATTTTTTGTGGTTTCGATTCGAAGAAGAGATTGTCAAAATATTTGGTTGGACCACCGACAGTTTTCTTGTTTAGATAGCTCATGCATGCCTGTCTCCAACTCTTACCATGACTAAGTAAAAGGCATAATTTGTGCACACCTCCTGCCAAACAAAATTGCAAACCATAATTCACGTGATGCTTTTTCTAATCACATCCATAATTAGGGGTCATTCGGTATAGGATCCCAAATCGAAAATGAGATTTTAAGGTCCAAAGAGAAAATGTTCGGAGCAGAAATTTGAATATCAATCCCGAACCAAATTTTGATATTCTCAATTTTTGAGATTTCCGAAATGTCTACGGTATTTCGAGATGGATATAGACTAGATTTTGTTTTTGGGCTTTTGGGTTGAAATTTGAGATTTTTGTGCTATAAGCTAAAAATTGGATTTTGGCTTGAAATTTTGTTGCCCAATTTTATATCAATTGAAATTTAGGTTTTTTTTTTATATCATACCAATTTCAAACCAATTCATTCATACCAAGTCAAATTATGTTCCAAAGTTCTAAACTACTTAATTTCATACTTCTATTTCTAATATAGTCTAATATCAAACTACTTAAATTCAACAATTAACATGCATGCTACCAAAATAAATAAATAAATAAATATATACATATATATATATATATATATTTATTTTTGGTTCGGTTTCAGTTCGGGATTCTCGAACCATTGAATATGTAATCCTGATTTCCAGACCGAAAGATTTGTGAACGGTTTAGTATGGAGTCCCGAAAATATCGGTATTATCGGTGTGGTAATTTTTTGGTATAAAATCGAAATTTTTTTTGTTTGGTTTGAGATTTTCGGGAAAAATTTCCAAACCTTTCCATAATACACAAGATTAGCAAACATTGTTGCAATTTTGTGAAGACGTCCCACCAAACAATGTTGCAATTTTGTGAAGACGTCCCACCAAACAATGTTGCAATTGAATTATATATATTCTTTTCTGTCACGTTTGGATGGCGTTCAACCTTCGACTTTCCTCGTCCAGACCAATTACGTCGGAAGGGATTTTAGTTCATCTGTATAAAACATACGAATTCAGAAACTTACTCTACAATCCACAAAGATCAATTTACTAAAACTTTGATTAGAAGTTAATCAACTTTGACACAACTCTGCAATCTGCAGTTTGTTGAATATTGCCACAATTTCAAGGAACCTTTCCCAGTCAACATCTCTTATATTAGCAACAATGAAGGGGATTTGTCACTCGTTGGATGAAATCATGTGACTCAACAACAAATAGACAGAAATGATAAAATTTTCTGTTGCTTCGATTACGTGAATACTTCTTGTAATTTACTCAGATTTTGAATTTCGTCCTTGTAATTTTAATCTTTGCAATTTGGGTTTTTTTTTTTTTTTAAAAACAAGAAGGTGTGCACAAAATTTTTTAGAAAAAAAATTAACTTAGTTGACGGTTTGAATTGACTTGAAAACAACATGAACCACCAGGGCGAAAACGCAGGAAAAAAAAATGTTGAAACGAAAGTGAAAATTCGAATAAACTATAGGAACGATTAGTAAAAATTGGCTTTTGAATTTTGATTGGTCTCGTGGGTACTGGATTTGAGATTGTTTAGTTCTCAATTAAGTTTGGCTTTCCTTGATCCAAAATGTAAACATTAATCCTCTATCACACCAAGCTCAAAGTAAGGCTAGGATAGTAATAGGAGGGTGCTGTGAAGATACAAAGATATGAAGACTCAAGCCTTCTCTCCCTTGGATACAGGTTTGGTTCATGCATTGCATAACAAACTGCATTTACGTTTCTTGTCTAGTGTGTTCTGCCTAGCCAAGTATGTGCACATGCTTTAATCTGAATATGTCATCACACAACCTTTTGTTCATGTCCTATGACCTTTTCATAGGTGCATTCACAGTGAGTTGGCTGCAGTTTAACAGTTTTCACCAAAATATCTACACACTGATGTGAAAGTTTTGTGGAGTAAACATGAGCTTATCATTTCAGGTTTTGGAGAGTATATATGGGATTAGCTCTCAACTCCAAATACCATTTCTCCCCGCAGCTTCGTGAAACCCTAGTTGTAGAAAACCTTGACGAACTCATTGTGAAGACAAAAATAATCTCAAAAAATCTAGAGGCGATACGTGAACTTTTTGCTCAAAAAAGACAAGATTGCCCTCATTAAATGGGCAGGCTCCTTAAATTCCCCCGCATAGCTCACACCCCTGAAGGTCCCTGCAGCTGAATACGATTGCCCACAGCTCACCTGCCTTTGGCAAGAAAAAGTCAAAGCATTAAAGATAAAGATTAATTATCTAAATCATATCTTTAATACATTCTCAATTGAAGATTGTCTTCATTCAAGTAAGCAATCCATATTTAAATCAATTAGGGATATTTACTTCATCATCTCAAGATATTATTTCCTATTAAATATCTTGAGAATACTTCTCCATAAACCTTGGACAATAAGATGCCGCCATGTGTAGGGTAAAACCCTAACACTGTGGTCGGCCCTCAGCCTTCTCCCCAATATATATCCCCAATTCTACCAAATTTTGGTAAGATTTTTCTACCCCTAAAAACCCTAAACACTCACTATTTTTAGAGCAACTAACTTAGGCATCGAAGATCCATTGGCCTAACCCCCCCTCACCTCGTAGGCTCATGAGGCTTAGGTATTTGATCAAAGGTGTTGATTATTTTGTAGATGCATTTTTGTCAAAGCTAGAGATAGTGGACATTTGGATCGACAAATTGGTTATTTCATTGAAAGCTGATTCAAATACTCGAAGAAGCTTTTTGCATTTGGTTTCTTGAATTTTCTGTTACGTTGAATTAATTTTTCCTAGAAAAGTTTATTGATCAATCCCTGGAGAGAGGATCCAATGGTAGGAAATTTAGAAACCACGACAAATGGAACCCCGTATGTACAATGATTTGATCTAGAGAGCAAAGATAAGGACGTAGCCCTACGATGACGATCCTCAAGACTCAACACGATGATGGGAGGAGCCTTACCATCGCAAAGCCACACCATTGCCATAGCCACCACTTTGCAGCCAATGGCAAGGACCACCGCAGCAGCAGCGACCCAAGCTGAGTCCCAAGCACGCATTGCAGTGGCTCACTAAGGCACCGACAGGCTATAGACAAAAGGCCTAGCCCATAACAGCTGCCACAGCAAGCCCAGGGTAGAAGGCCCAGCCCATTGCAGTAGCAAACCCATAACAGAACCCAAGCCACTACAGCAGCTGATGCCAGCTAGGCAACTAAATGGGGCTAGGCCCAAGGCAACCAGCTAGCAGGCATGCTGTAGCAGCCCAACAGTCAGGAGGGCCCAATCTTGTGCAGGCATAATGCCGAGCACACGGCTCAGCCACCCAGCCGGGTTAACTCACCTTGCGACCAACTCCGGCAACTCGGCCCGCTACCCAATCCAATTTGAGGCCACCTCTGACAATTCTGATTCCGGTCACCAGCCCTGCGATCGACCCAAGAATGCTAGCTCTGGGCTCAAGCTTTATACCTGCAAGTCCACTACACTTCCATTACACATGGAGACACCTATTATCCAGACTTTCCTATCCAAATGGTGAGTATCACTTGCCTCAGCAGGACAAGGGCAGATGATCGTGACTCATACCAGTAATGTCCCGGCGAACAGCCGTTCAACCCACCATGAACCGTGCGTTCTGGTAGTATTCACCTTCGTTTGGGTCATTGGGACAATTTATTCTCCTGCCTCAACGCGAAGAGAATCATTCATTCTTGACTTGGCTCACGAGTCAATGTGCATTCAAGGTTGGGTCCACACTTCGACGAGCACTCTAGACATTCCAGGCGAAGTGTCCACACGAGACTATGCTCACAAGAAGATCCTTCTGCGAGCCACTGGAGTAGGCAGCAAAATGATGGACTGAGAAGAGCACGAGAGCAATCCAGCTCGAGTTCCACTGGCAGTCCCCGCCAAGCACGACGACAAGTAACACAGAATGAACCATTTGCATTGTGACCACGACATAGACGAGCAGGACAAGTATAAGAGTAATATAGACCAGTAGGTCAACACCGAATGCAGTCGGAGGTTCTGCTGCCCCCATTAGAGGCAAATCCATGGGGAAGTACAAAGGCTCGTAGCAGAGCAGTTGCGCGGATTCCAGTGTATTGAGACTACTGATGATGCCATTCGAAGAGTCGTGGCCAATATGAGCAGGTCACTATTTACAAATGAGATTGAGCAGATAAAGCCATCACAGAAGTTTAGCCCACCATATTTCACCTTATTTAGGGGAGATGAAGATCCGGACAGACACCTAATGCACTATAGAAACATCATGACCCTCTACTGCAACGATGACGCTCTCATGTGCAAAATCTTTGCCACGACGCTCCAAGGTGAGGCGCAAGATTGGTTCCACTCCCTGCCGCAACGCTCAATCTAGAACTTCAACAAACTTTCATTGGTTTTCACTAAGGAATATTCATTTTGTCGCTCAATTAAAAGGAAGTCATTGGTTTTCACTAAGGAATATTCATTTTGTCGCTCAATTAAAAGGAAGTTTCACCACCTCTTCAACATGAAAAATGACTCAAATGAGACACTCCACACATACGCTAGAAGGTTTAAGACGGAGAAGGCAAAGATCATCGGATGCGATGATAGCATTGCAAGCTCAGCTTTCTGGAAGAGGCTCCAAGCAGATTACCCATTTTTTAGAAAACTAATTATAGGCGAAAACTTGACCTTGGTAGATTCTTATGTTTTAGCAGAGAATTACTCCCTCTGGGATGAGGCTAAGCGCTCCCAGAAGCCGCCTGAGCAACCGTGCAAAGCCATGGAGCCAATTTAGAAGAAGGCGAATGATATACTGCTTAATGACAAAAATAATCCAGAAAGTAGACGTAAGGATCAATCCCCGACGAAATGAGGCTCAGCGCCTAAGGTGTACACCAAGTTCTCAATCACGATCAACTAGATCTTTCATAACCTTAAGAACAAGCCATGGTTCAAGATGCCATAACCCATGAAAGGAGATACCTCCAAGATGGACCAGATGAAGTACTATGTATTCCATAGAGGTCCAAGACACGCAAACAATGATTGCATCATATGGATGAAGTACATTGAGAAGCTTGTAAAAAAGGCAAATACGACTAGTATGTAAACAGACCAGCTACCTAGCCAAAGCGGGAAGCAGACATCGAACCCCCAACTAAGACAATCTGAATCAATGGCATCTACATCGAATCTGAGCAACTGGGGGCCATCAACAGTTCCAAGAAGATGAAGATCCAGTAGGCGAGATCGATCTTTCAGGTTCAAGCCGTAGATGCTGTACCTGGACCAATCGTCGGCTTCATCGAGCATGACGTTGAGGGAGTAGACTTTCTTCACGACGACGCCTTAATGTTTTATGTTCAACTGGCCTACGCCATCGTTGACTGAATTATGGTGGACAATGGCATCTCAGTCTATATTCTACAACTATCAGTTATCCAGAAGATGGGCCTAGAAAGTACGATCAGACTCAAAACGGAGGTCTTGACTGGATTCAACGAACTTACCTTAACTACCATTAGCACAATCACGCTCAATGTAACCAGCCCTCTAATTGTCACATCATAGACCTTGATGATCGTCAGCGACCCATTTTTCCATAACAGGATTCTAGGTTGACCTTGGCTAGTGAAGATTGGAGTTGTGACCTCGATCGGGTATCATAAAATTCAATTTCGCATCTTGGAAGAAACAGTCAGGGAGATCAAACGTGACCAGGCCATGTCTTGGTGATGCACTGTACAAGTTCTCAAGGAGACGAAGAAGTTTTTTGCCCCAGTAGTAGTAACTGAAGTGCAAAAAGACAATTCTAAATCCACTAAATAGCATTTACAGCAGACGTATTAGGAAGATGGCGTCAAATTTGACAATGCTTTGGTAGATGAATCAGAAGGGAAACCCGAATAAGATGCCGAACATATCTTCTTTGACCCTAAGCAATGGTCAGACCACGCCAAATGCACATTCAAAGAAGATCTGAGTGATCCTAGATATGAAGTCCCCTACTACTCTAAATGAGATCCAAGGTCTGACCTGATGAGCAACTACACTCAACCATTTCCTTTCACAACTTATTGATCGACGCAAGCATTTTTTAAGGCGACCAAGAGGTATAATGAGGCAAGCGGAACAATAAAGTGCAAGAAAGCATTCCAGGACTTGAAGAAATACCTGATATCACCTCCCTATTATCCAAGTCGGAAATGGCAGAGCACTTGTACATCTATATGGTGGTATATGAAGCAGTAATGAGCTCTACCCTCATATGAGAAGAACTAGTGGCTCGACTACCTATATTCCATAGTTCAAAAGCTCTATTTGATGCGGAAACCAGGTACCCGAAAATCAAAACTTTGATTTTGGTGCTAGTTATTACAACCAGGAAGCTCAAAACGTACCTTCAAACACACGCAGTCATCGTCATGATGTAATATTCTGCATAATCCAGACGTGAGACGATAAATGCGCATGAACTGGCCGACATTTTAATGAACGCAACGACTTAGCCCAGAAACACCTCAGAGGTAACCGAGCACACTATAACCGGACTAACTCCTCATACAGGAGATTTTTAGCACTTACACGTCGACGAATCATCCAACTACCATGGATTGGGAGTAGGCCTAGTTTTCATTACCTCGGACGGTTCGATGCTCGAGCATGGGATAACTCTAAGCTTCAAAGCATTAAACAACAAAGTAGATTATGAAGCCCTACTAGCATGTCTCTGATTGGCGAAAGATTTAGATATGAAAAAGCTCGTGATATATTTATATTCCCAACTGATCACCAACTAAACCTTAGAAGAATACGCAACGAAACATCCAATGATGGCCTAATACCTCAAGAAGGTACGAGAATAGTTAGCGACGTTCCAGGCGTACAGACTTACTCAAGTTCCATGAGCAGAAAATGCCCTCATAGATGCACTAGCAAGTCTAGGCTCTGCTTTAGATCATCAGCTCAAGCACTTTATCTGGTTGGGTACTTAAAGAAGTCGAGCATAGATGTAGAACCAACAGTGAAAGTGGCATAGATCAACACAACTCTGAGTTGGCAAGGTCTCATCATCGACTATATAGTCAATGGAACACTTCGCATAGACAGACTAGAGTCTAGGAAGCTCCAGACGAAGGTAGCATGTTATTATATGTGGAATGGCATGCTCGTTTGCAGATCCTTCTTAAGACCACATTTCCTCTATCATCGCGTCCTAACGACCTAAATATTCTTAGCTTAATCGATGAAGGTGTCTAGAGAAACCATTATGAAGGCTGCTTCCTACGTAAAAAGTTCTTAACGCAGGCTACTACTGGTCAACCATGCATCAAGATGCCAATGAGTATGTACAAAGGTGTGACATTTGCTAGCGCTTCAAGCCCGTGCCCACACTACTTGCCAATGAACTCCACAAGCAGACGAGCCCTTAGCCATTCATGTAGTGGATGATTGACTTAGTGGGACCAATGGTACCTGCCACTGGGGCAAAGGTATGATGATCGTAGCAATCGACTATTTTACAAAATGGGTTAAAGTCAAACCCATTGATAAGCTCTTATTTATATAAATTTTACATCAAATTCACTTGTCTTTTCTTAGTTAGTTCCTTATATTTTTGAGCTATTTACTTTGTTTTTGTGTTTTGTAGGATTTGTCAAGTAAAGAAAAGAAAAATAGCACAAGTGGAATTTTAAGTAACAAATTCGTCAAAACTGCCTGTGCAGGTCAGCTGACTTTGGAAGCAAGTTTCGGACAGCTCAGAATGAATTAGAGAATGAACCTTATATTCTTGGAAAGCTACGGATGTCTGTTTTCAGGATCATTTCACGGATTGTTAATATCATTTTTCTAGAAGAAGTTATGACCATTTTAACACTAAAAGGTTCCTAAGAGGCTGAGCAGTTTGTAACTGACAAGAAAGCATTGAAAGCAATAAATCCAGTAAAACTAGCAGCCAAAACTGATGCAATCAAGAACAAACCAGCTGACACCTATTCAAATATCAGAGGAAATGGAATTAAAGATGAGGATTAAGAGGGAGTAATTGGCATAAAGGCTACCCAAGTAGTTACAATTGTTTTACCATTTCCTCTCACGTATTGTCATCACTAAATGGCTATTAGTGGGTGAGTTAAGGAGAAGAAAATGATGCAGCAAGAATTGGTTTAAAAGTAGTGTTGAGGAAGGAAGAAAAGGGGAAGCCTCAGGCGATTTCTTTCGGTTCTATTTTCTCAAACTCATGTCTATCTTCTGTTTTAACTTAAGGATTGTGTAACTAAATTTTTAATAGTTAGGGGTTGGTTGAAGCTCCAAATATGATTGCAAGTTTGTTATAACATTTCGTTTGAATTACTTTTATGAATGGATGAAAATTGGTTCATTACTTGTCTCATTGATGAATTCTTTACGTGTTTTCTACGGATGCATACTTAGTAAGCATATCTAGGATTCTAATGCTATGAATATGTGTGAATATGTGTGTGCCTGCCCTTGTCGAATGAGGACCTACATATGTTCTAGAGTAGTACTTGTTAATTGCGATTAACATGTGAATCAATTTCTAGGATAAGTAAGACAACGCTAGTACTTACGATGCCTTGTGATGACTCAAACTCTTTTCATTCTTAATGATTTCTACTTGTTAAATCTATGAACACACCATTCTAGATTGCATGTTAGGGACTAAGTTAAGTTGAAAACGCCATTCTCTTAACATACTACATAAGAAAGAGTAATAGGTTGAGTTCTAACATTGAGCCAACTTGAGCATCTTCATCCGCAAATAAAAGGAATTTGAATGAAACATAACATGTTTGCATGATTATTTGGTGGTGGATAGCAATTCCCCTAACTCGTTTTTCTTAATCTGCGAACTATTTAAAATCTGTTTTTGTCCTGTTTTTGTTTGATTTAATTTAAATAGAAAATCAACTCCAAAAATCCCAAAAATTTGTATGAGTGTAGCTCTGTGTGTCTAGTGTCTTCATATAAAATTTCGTAGACTTTAGATAAGTGTAAGTTGGTCTAATAATTATTTTTCGGTGGCTGGTCAGTAGGGACAGCAACACAGTTTTTGTGACATTTTAAGTAGTTAGATAAAACAATCTTTTGCGGGAAAGACCCTTATTTTCATATACTACAATTGACAAATCTTAGTGTTAATAAGGAACATCAATAGGACATTTGTGTGCTACTTTGTGGTGTGCTTTTAATCCTATCACCCATGACTACAACTACTCAAACAAACATAGAGCACTTCATATAGAAGAACATCATCTGCTGCTTTGGCATCCCTCACTTCATCATCATAGATAATTGCCCGCAGTTCGTGGGCAAAGACTTGGTGAGGTTCTTCAAAAAATATGGCATTAAGCAGCACATGTCCACGCCCCGATATATCCAAGGCAATGGGCAGGCTGAGGCATCCAACAAGACTAGTATCGATTGCCTCAATAAGTCCCTCACAGACAAGAAGTGCAAGTGGCCAGACGAGGTCCCTAGTGTTTTATGAGCGTATTGCACCACCAATAGATGAGCAACCGGCAAAACTCCATTCTCCATAGCATTTGGTTCTAAGGCGATCATTCCTTCCAAAGTCGTGGTGCCCAACATCAGTATTGTACTGCCAAATTTCGAGTAGAATGAGAAGGAGATGGCCACAAACTTAAATTTGGCAGAGGAAGAGAGCAAAAAGGTTATCACCCGCATTGTGGCTTATTAGCAGCAGCTCATTTCCAACTATAACAAGAGGGTGGAGATCTGGCAGTTCCAACCAAGTGATAGGAGCATATTTATGCGCCTTAGTTTGTTTGTTTTCTTGCATTTACGTTGCTAGTACTTAGTAATTTTAGTACTTTAAGCTATTTTCGTGTGTTTGTAGGTCCAAAGGGCTAAAGGAGCAAGAAAGTGCATTTTGGAGTAGTTTTGGGCATTAAATGGATTGCACATGCTTGAAGCCAAGTAGATGGACGAAATTGAAGAACAAAGGAGGCTAGGAATGAATAAAGAGATGAAGAAATGAAAATGAAGAACAATTACCTAATTTCAGCTTTAAAAACACATTCCTATTCCATTCACGCTTCAATCATTCACCCTAGTTGGCAACCACATGTTTTCCCATTTCAATATCATTCTCCCATAAACCATTAGCCCATTCTAATCCCTTGCCGTGCATAACCACCCATTCCAGCTTTCCCCCCATGCATTTATTATTCAATCTTCATCATTAGGCCACATACACACCTTCCACCATGTCAGCCGCACCTTTGTCCTAACACTAGAGCACTAATCATTCACTTTTCATTATATAATTCATGCACCATCATGCTAATATCCCAAGCCGTGCATCATTCATTCATTTGACACCATCTTCCCCTTAGTTTAGCCGTGCAAAACACAACCATTCCACACCTTTCCAACCTAGCTGCACCCTACGTACATTAATTAGTCATTCTTTTCATATTGCATGCCACATTCCATACACTTTCCACCATCCCTTGCCGTGCATTTCCCCTAATTCCAACCATCTTCCACACCTTTCCAACCTAGCCACACCCTTTAATCATCCCCCCTTTAAGTTATGATTTTATTTCCTAACCCTACATGCATTATTTATTCATTTCATCATTTCAGCCACCATGACATTATTCCTTCATCATTGCACCACATTCAGCAATCAACCCTTTCTCCACACCTTGCCGTGCACATGCATTCCCCTTTTTGCAATTCCAGCTTTCACATGCAAACACATGCATTTCCAGCACCAAATTTCCCTTCATTGCCGTGCATCACATATCTCTTCCACTTTCCAGCCATTCCATTTAATCATTGCAGTCACATTCTCACCCATTCTCTCCCTATAAAATCATGCAATCCCATCATTCAATGGTCATTCAATTCCACACCTCCACTCATACACAACACAACACAAAACACATCCTGAAATCCCTTGGTGCCGTTCATCCCCACTCCATTTCTATCATTCTTCTCTTCTATTTCCACCACTCCCCAACCCTCCAAAACACTATCCAACCATTCCTCCATACAAACACCAATCCAAAACCTATCCTTAGACCTTGTGCCGCAACAAAGAGGAGGAGAAGAGTGCCTAAACGTTCATACAATTCAAGTTTGAGTTGTTGGAATTTTTAGGTGTTGCTTTTCCTCGATTTCAATGTTTAATTTCAATTCTCTTTGTCTTGTACGTATGAGGAACTAAACCCCCCCTTGGCTAGGGGGGATTCGAAATACATGTTTATGCTTGCAATATGATTTGATTACTTCTAATTACGTTTCATAAGTTGTGAATTCAATTTACTTATCTATGTGATTGACAACTTATTTATGTATGTTTATTAAGAGTGCACGCTTGATTTTCATGCATGAATATGACGCTAGAATATAAGTGAGTTTCACCTAATAGTTATGAACTTATATTCACAAGTAGTGGAGGTTGCTTATAAACAATCGCGTTAAGTAAATTCTTGGCATAAGTTTCATGCAATCATAGTAACGAGTGCTTCGTCAATGCTTATGGTTTTCAAAGAACTTAATGATTCTTGCTTGTATCTCTATTATGCAATTCATGTAGGGAACTTGTGGGGAATGCTTTGGGTTGTCGTATGCAATCATCCAATTCAATAACGTTAGGAAAATCTGAGGGTTAATTAGTGCAATTCACGGTTAATCTGGGGCGTTGAGAATTCATGGTTTATTGTAAAGCAATTAGAAATCATTTTGTGTGCAAGTATAATATGTGTGGAGATGAACCCCTTAGCTAGCTTCCCATCCATTCAATTCCATCAAATTCGTATTTACAATTTGTTTTCTTTACAATCTATCCATTTTAGTTTAAATTCGTCCAAACCTCAATCCCCCCCATATTTTGTTTAGTCTTAGTCTTAATCTATCTTATTTTGAGTTTAGCATTCTTTGAGTCTAGTATAATGTTTTAAACTTGTTTTTACGTTTTTGAGTCAAATCCAAGTGATTAACAATCCTTCCTAATCCCCGGTCCAGAACGATCCCTACTTACATACTTACTACAATTGACAAAAAGAGGGTTAATTTGTGTGCGTATAATTCTCGCATCAAATTTTGGCGCCGTTGCCAGGGATTAGCAACTTTGCTAATCTCTTGGATTGTTTTATTTTCTTTTGTTTTTATTTTATTCCAGATTCTTAATCTTGTTTTGTTTCTTGTTTTAGGTACTAGTTTATGACTCGGAGTTCTCATCCAATTCGTGAACATATCTCGGACTTTGACGCCGATTTCGAGCGAGAATGGAGACGAAAGAGAAAGAACCCAGAACCTAGCGAATCAAGTGAAAGCTCCGAGTCCGTTTCTGAATCTGAAGAAGAGAAACCCAAGACAACAATGGGTGAAGTAGACATGGCAGCGGACAACCGAACAATCAAGGAGCTTTCCGCTTCGGGATTGGACAATGCCGCACCCCTATGTATTCAATATCCTAGGGCGGCTCTAGGCAAGACCGATGAGTTCGAGTTGAAGTCAAGCTTGCTGCATCATATTCCTAAGTACCATGGGCTGTCCATGGAAGATCCAAACAAGCATTTGAAGGAGTATGAAGTTGTATGCTCAAGCATGACACCCATTAATGTTGATGGGAATATTTTGAAGATGAAAGCTTTTCCATTCTCTCTTGTGGAAAAGGCTAAGGATTGGCTTTATGAATTGGCACCCGAGACAGTGACTTCTTGGGAAAGCATGAAGAGAGCGTTCTTGGAGAAGTTCTTCCCTACTTCAAGAGTCATTCTCTTGAGGAAGAAAATTAGCGGAATCCAACAAAGTCAAGGAGAATCTTTTCTGGCATACTATGAGCGTTTTAAAGCCCTTGTTGCATCATGTCATCAACATTAAATGAAGGAGGAGCTTCTCCTTCAATACTTCTATGAGGGCCTTCTTCCCATTAAAAGGCAAATGCTCGATGCTTCGGCGAGAGGTGCATTGGTGGACAAAACTCCTATGGCAACCAAGACCCTAATTGCAAACCGTGCTCTAAATGCACAACAATATGAAGGACTTGGGCAAAGGGACCCCCCACGGCAACAATTGAATGAGGTAAGTTCTCAATCCGATATTCAATCTCAATTAGCTAATCTTACTTCTATTATGTCTCAGATGGCCGAAGGAATGAAGATACAAGGACCAATTGTATGTGGTGTATGTTCTATCCAAGGACACCCTTCGGAAAGGTGCCCTCAATTGATTGAGAATGGGGGATGGGAGAGTGCAAATGCCATTGGATTTCCAAGCCACAATCAACCAAGGAATGATCCATATTCCAACACATACAATCCGGGTTGGAGAGACCATCCAAACTTCAAGTGGAGGGAGCCCCAACAACCTCAACAACAAGGAGGCTTTAAACAACAACCCTCGGGGTTTTACACCAAAACCCACAGCCAAGACCAAAACCAACATCAATCCGGCCAAAACCATCAAGGTACGTCTTTAGATAATGCTACAATTCTTAAGTTACTTACTAGTTTGTCTCAGGGACAAGAAAATCAAAACAAGGCGATGCAAAACCAAGACAAAAGGGTGGACCAATTAGAGAAGCAAATAGGGCAGATTGCGGAGTTTATGGGACAATTCCGGGACCAAGGCAAGCTTCCAAGCTCAACCATTGTCAATCCAAAGGGAGGGTTCGAATCTGCCAAAGCAATCACTTTGAGAAGTGGAAAAGAGGTTGGCACCACATCTACACCACCCACAACAAGTCCTAACGAAGAAGAAACGTTGCAACATGAAGATGAGGCTGAAGGGAAGCCCATGGGAAGGACACAACCTCCTTTGCCGCAAGCACACAAGGACCCAAATTCATCCAATGCATCCCATTCGGCCACCAAAGGTAAGTTGGGTTCAAATTTGATTAATTCTAACCCCGTTCCACCCAATGTTCCTTTTCCTCACAGATTTTTGCAAACAAAGAAGGAGGAGCATGAGAAGGACATTCTTGAAACGTTTAGGAAAGTGCAAGTCAATATCCCGCTCCTAGATGCCATAAAGCAAGTGCCCAAATACGCTAAGTTCTTGAAGGAATTGTGCACTACAAGGAAGAGGGCGTCACATAAAGAGGTAGTAAGGGTAAGTGAAAACGTTTCCGCTGTTTTACAAAGGAAGTTACCACCAAAGTGCAAAGATCCAGGTAGCTTTACAATTCCTTGTATTATTGGTCAAACTAAGTTCGAACATGCTATGTTAGACTTAGGAGCTTCAATTAACGTCATGCCATATTCTATTTATGCTTCAATGAACCTTGGTGAATTGAAAAATGATGGTGTAATTATTCAGTTGGCCGATAGATCTAATGCCTATCCAAAAGGCGTATTGGAAGATGTCTTGGTGCAGGTAAATAATTTGATATTTCCGGCGGATTTCTACGTTCTTGAAATGGAAGAAACTAGCCATGCTCCATCTTTGCCGATTCTTCTTGGGAGGCCCTTCATGAAGACAGCCCGAACAAAGATAGATGTGTTTAAAGGCACTTTAACGATGGAATTCGATGGGGAAGTGATTGATTTCAATATTTCTGAAACTATGAAATTTCCTAATGATGATCACTCATGTTTCTCTATTGATATTCTTGATTCTTTGGTGCAGGTACCCAATCAATTTTAAGGTGGTGGGATCAGTTACAGGGACTTTAGGAATCCAAACGCCAGAATCAGGGAGGATCACTATCCTCTCCCATTCATTGAGCCGTACTACGAGAACTTGATTGAGCATGTTGTGGAGGAGATCCCATTGCATGCTGTGGGTTCTAAGTGAGAAAAGAAGGTCTCGTCCGGCTGCAAGACGTAAAAGAAAGCGCTACTTGGGAGGCAACCCAATACAGTGAATAAAACAAAGCTTGTTCATTGATTTCCGAGAGATTACAAGTGAGTACAAAAAAAAAAAAAAAAAAAAAATTTGTATCTAACAAAGAAAGAGAAAGATGGAGCCTTCACAAAGGTTATGTACGTGAAGCCCCACTACGTGGCAACACTCTAGGAGCGGGAGGCAACGGAGCAGGAGGCATCGGAGCAGGAGGCATCGCAGCGAGAGGCATAGGAGCGGGAGGCACCGAAGATAGATCATTCAAGGCCCCAATCCTTGGTGGAACGCTAGATAACGCAGGAAAAATGTGCCTCTGGAAGAAAGACGCAAGCCTTTGACGGTCACTTTGAATTCGACCTTGAGATTCTTGCAGCTCATCAAGCTTCCTCTTCATGCCTGTCGAATAATTATTGGCAAGCACGTGCAAACTCCTATTCGCGTACTTAAGCTGTTTGATCTCTTGCTTAAGACTTTCCATCTCCGCCATCAATGATTCAACTTGACGGGATCGAGCAAGTAGGCGTTGGCCCATGTTGGAAACAGAGCCCGCACACTGAACACTGAGAGCTAGGGACTCTTGAACGGCCAACTCATCGGACCGTCCTGAAAGCAGCCTACTGTCTTTAGGAGTGGGGAGGTTCCGAGCTACTATCGTAGCTGTTGTTGCATCCATCATCACGGAGTCTTCACCTGTCAGAGGGCCATTAGAAGATAAGAAAGACGGGCACCATACCTGACCCTGGCGCGGCGCAATCGGATCACTGCTGAGACTCAAATCTAAGCAAATGTTAGACGGGTTAGATGGGTTAGCCATTTTTCAAGAAGTTAAAAGAGAAGGATTGGATGGAGTAAAATCTCAACGGGCCGGAGACGATGTTCACGAATGGGCAATCTTCAAAGTGTGCATGTTAGAGGTGATCGATCACCTCTATAAAATGAGAGGCGACACAATCACCGATTCAGAATTGAAGAGACACCACTCTTCAAAGCCGGATTTTCCTGCGTAAAGTTCGCCAGCTCTTCAGACGCAATCCCGGCTTTTCAGATAAAGCGTGCAACTTTGTCAAAAGATCTCTGATAAAGTTGAAGACGCGTGGAGGCCGAGAATGCAGCTACACACTTTTGCTGATAAGCGTGGGTGACAAAGCCGAAATCCTGGCTTTTCAGAAAACGTGTGTAACTTTGTCAAAAGCTCTCTGACAAAGTTAAAGACGCGTGGAGGTCATTGCCGCATCCGCACTACTACTTGCAATTCCTATATACATCAACATTCATGGCAAGGCATACACCCAAAAACGCATGACTTTCCTTCTCAGCCGAGAATGTAGCTGCAACCAAACCTCTCAAACATACTCAGTTTTCTTCTTCTCTTGAGAACACATATTCAACCATTGATGTATCCCTCAAAGAAGATACCAGATGCCTGGAGTACAGATGAGGCAAGAGGAAACGGTGGATCGAAGCATGTGGAGACAAGCGCAACAAATATATGTGCTGATTCATTCGCTGCTTCTGCAAAAGCAAAAGTATCTCATATCATCAAGGGCGAAAGCAAAGGTATCTCATATCATGATCTTTCCCTGTCCTTTCCTTTGTCCTTGTTATTACTCGCATGGCAAAGTAAAGTGAGCAATCAGCCGGCACTTGGAGTCAGTCTTCTGATCTGGAACCAACTACCTGGAATCTATTCCCTGGTTGCGAGCGTTGCTCTCGAGTAGTCATCTTCAAAGGTTGATACACTTCCAGAGAAGGGACCACATCTGCTTGGAGAACAGCTAAGATGAGTGACGAGGAAACATCAATCTTTCTAATTCGTACTTTTCAATACGAATTGGACAGATTGAACAAAGAAACAGGTCATCACCTCCACCTCGTGCTTGCCTGCCATGTGTCAGCATCCTCCATCCCAGTTCAAGATTAGCCTGTGGAAAAACTCACGATCAAGCCTCAATGCAATCACCAAGGAGAAGATGGAATTTACACTCCATAACCAGATTTGCATCCCTAAACTCTTCTCTTTGTTAGATACATTCTGCCATGTTTAGTATGTTTAGTTGCTGTTTATGTGTTTACTTGTGTTTAGTGTGGTTTTTAAGCTTAAAACATTGAGGACAATGTTTGATTGAAGTGTGGGGGGGGTAACTAAGTATGTTGATGCAAATTCGTTGGATTTTATCACCTATCACTTCACATGTTGTTTCTCACTGTTTTAAAGTGTTTTTAGTGTGTTTTGATGTGTTTTAGTGTTATATAACAGAAAACCCTAGAAAAATTCGAAAAAAAAAAGTTTGAAAAATACCAAAAAGAGTCGTTTTTGTGTGTTTGTGTCTTAGGGTACCTTCCAACACTTGCCTCAGGATTTGGTTTGTAATTGCATGACTGTTAAAAAAGAGTTATAAACATGGAGAAAAGTTTGATTTACTCTTGGTATATGCTTGGTTATGGTTATAATGTATGACTTCACATGCAATCATAAAAGAAAAATTAGTTTTTGTAACATGCTTGAAGGAAGGAACTCAAACAAACGCTACAACCTTGTGAGACTTGAGCCTAAACGTTATTTGGAGAGTTATTAATCTGTGATTCTTGTTTTCAAACTCGTTGCATGATCTCATTATTATTTGCTTGGTTACTACTTAGAAGGCGTTTCATCATATAAGTTCCCAATGCTAGAACTCATGCCCATTTCATTCAAAGCATGTTATTGATTTGCATAACACATATTCAAGAAGAAGTTGTGAGTGACCACCACCAAAGCCAAATTGCCGTGTATCCTACTTCATTATTTGTGTAAGTTAACCCCGTTGAGCCTTGTTAAGCCTTTATTCCTTGTTAACCCACATTATCCTCACCTAGCCTAGTTTAGGACAGTCCACACCCTTGTTCTTAAAAGATAGTGAGCATGACTTAAATGAGTTCCTTTTGAGTTACATTATGCAAGAAAATGAGTGTGGGGGAAGGAATGCTTGTTCTTAAGTGTTTATGTATGTTTTGAGATTCAAAAGAAAAGAAAAACAGAAAAGAAAAGAAAGAAAGAAAGAAAAAAGAGCTTGAAAAAAATGAAAGAATGAGTGATTGAAGAAAGGGTCCAAAACACCAATTCTGGCCCTAAATTGTCTAAATTCTCCCTTTTTGTTCAAAAGTTGAGTTTTCATTCAAAAGTGAATTCTAAGTTGATTCAAGTGCTTTGCTCACTATTTCTTTAAGAACCTTTGTTTTCCATATCCCTTCTTTGTTATCCACACGCCCCAAGCCCCATTACAACCCGTGACTTCAATCTTGAGTGTTATGTGTTTCAATTTGTGGAGTTTGAACTTGGTATGAGCATATGGTGTCACTGGTTCTCGCGTCTAAGTAGTAGCATTCCATTCATGAGATCATATCTAAACATGCTTATTAACTCCAGAAATTGCTTTCTTTGTGATACATATATGTGAGTGTTCGTTTTCATGTTTACATCAATCTTCTCACATATGACTAGATTAGGGTGTGTAGTTAGAAATTCTGAGTGAAAATTGAGTGCATATCTTGTAAGGAATTGAGCAAATTCTCTAAAAGCATGTTACTACATTCAAAACATGGTTTTAAATGCTTAATTGTGAACTAGTATGTGGTGACTATGATTAAGAATGTACTTAAGTGTGAAGATGACTAAAATCTGTGGAGATAATGATTTTTTTTAACATGTCATGTGCATTAAAAATCCATGAGACCATTGTTCGAAGGTGTAGGTTGTGTTTTGTTCATTTTGACTAGTTTCGTGTTCTTTTGTTGTTTTGTTTTGCTCGAGGACTAGCAAAAGCGAAGTGTGGGGGAATTTGATAGGAGCATATTTATGCGCTTTAGTTTGTTTGTTTTCTTGCATTTACGTTGCTAGTACTTAGTAATTTTAGTACTTTAAGCTATTTTCGTGTGTTTGTAGGTCCAAAGGGCTAAAGGAGCAAGAAAGTGCATTTTGGAGTAGTTTTGGGCATTAAATGGATTGCACATGCTTGAAGCCAAGTAGATGGACGAAATTGAAGAACAAAGGAGGCTAGGAATGAATAAAGAGATGAAGAAATGAAAATGAAGAACAATTACCTAATTTCAGCTTTAAAAACACATTCCTATTCCATTCACTCTTCAATCATTCACCCTAGTTGGCAACCACATGTTTTCCCATTTCAATATCATTCTCCCATAAACCATTAGCCTATTCTAATCCCTTGCCGTGCATAACCACCCATTCCAGCTTTCCCCCCATGCATTTATTATTCAATCTTCATCATTAGGCCACATACACACCTTTCACCATGTCAGCCGCACCTTTGTCCTAACACTAGAGCACTAATCATTCACTTTTCATTATATAATTCATGCACCATCATGCTTATATCCCAAGCCGTGCATCATTCATTCATTTGACACCATCTTCCCCTTAGTTTAGCCGTGCAAAACACAACCATTCCACACCTTTCCAACCTAGCTGCACCCTACATACATTAATTAGTCATTCTTTTCATATTGCATGCCATATTCCATACACTTTCCACCGTCCCTTGCCGTGCATTTCCCTTAATTCCAACCATCTTCCACACCTTTCCAACCTAGCCACACCCTTTAATCATCCCCCCTTTAAGTTATGATTTTATTTCCTAACCCTACATGCATTATTTATTCATTTCATCATTTTAGCCACCATGACATTATTCCTTCATCATTGCACCACATTCAGCCATTCAACCCTTTCTCCACACCTTGCCGTGCACATGCATTCCCCTTTTTGCAATTCCAGCTTTCACATGCAAACACATGCATTTCCAGCACCAAATTTCCCTTCATTGCCGTGCATCACATATCTCTTCCACTTTCCAGCCATTCCATTTAATCATTGCAGTCACATTCTCACCCATTCTCTCCCTATAAAATCATGCAATCCCATCATTCAATGGTCATTCAATTCCACACCTCCACTCATACACAACACAACACAAAACACATCCTGAAATCCCTTGGTGCCGTGCATCCCCACTCCATTTCTATCATTCTTCTCTTCTATTTCCACCACTCCCCAACCCTCCAAAACACTATCCAACCATTCCTCCATACAAACACCAATCCAAAACCTATCCTTAGACCTTGTGCCGCAACAAAGAGGAGGAGAAGAGTGCCTAAACGTTCATACAATTCAAGTTTGAGTTGTTGGAATTTTTAGGTGTTGCTTTTCCTCGATTTCAATGTTTAATTTCAATTCTCTTTGTCTTGTACGTATGAGGAACTAAACCCCCCCTTGGCTAGGGGGGGATTCGAAATACATGTTTATGCTTGCAATATGATTTGATTACTTCTAATTACGTTTCATAAGTTGTGAATTCAATTTACTTATCTATGTGATTGACAACTTATTTATGTATGTTGATTAAGAGTGCATGCTTGATTTTCATGCATGAATATGACGCTAGAATATAAGTGAGTTTCACCTAATAGTTATGAACTTATATTCACAAGTAGTGGAGGTTGCTTATAAACAACCGCGTTAAGTAAATTCTTGGCATAAGTTTCATGCAATCATAGTAACAAGTGCTTCGTCATTGCTTATGGTTTTCAAAGAACTTAATGATTCTTGCTTGTATCTCTATTATGCAATTCATGTAGGGAACTTGTGGGGAATGCTTTGGGTTGTCGTATGCAATCATCCAGTTCAATAACGTTAGGAAAATCTGAGGGTTAATTAGTGCAATTCACGGTTAATCTGGGGCGTTGAGAATTCATGGTTTATTGTAAAGCAATTAGAAATCATTTTGTGTGCAAGTATAATATGTGTGGAGATGAACCCCTTAGCTAGCTTCCCATCCATTCAATTCCATCAAATTCGTATTTACAATATGTTTTCTTTACAATCTATCCATTTTAGTTTAAATTCGTCCAAACCTCAATCCCCCCCCCCCCATATTTTGTTTAGTCTTAGTCTTAATCTATCTTATTTTGAGTTTAGCATTCTTTGAGTCTAGTATAATGTTTTAAACTTGTTTTTACGTTTTTGAGTCAAATCCAAGTGATTAACAATCCCTCCTAATCCCCAGTCCAGAACAATCCCTACTTACATACTTACTACAATTGACAAAAAGAGGGTTAATTTGTGTGCGTATAATTCTCGCATCACCAAGAAACTTAGTCCTTAGAAAATCCTTCATAACCACTCGTTGGGATGGCTCCAAAAAGATAGCTCACATCTGGGAAGGTCCATACAAAATCAGCCAAGTAAGTAGGAAGGGCAGTTACACCCTCACCACTATAAGCGACAACGAGATCGAAAAGCAGTGGAATGCCTATAACCTGATAAAGTATTAAGTGTGACCTCCCACTATTCCTTACATCTCGTTCAAGACAAATAAAGTTCGAAGACTCAAGCAGCTCAACAAACAAGACCTCGTATGCCTACAAGAAAAGTTAATACATTTCTTTATTTTCCATGAAGATCGAAGGAATTATTCACAAGCCTGGGCCGAATGCATAAACATCCCAATTGATCACCCTTGCCAAAACAAAAGACGCGCCCACCCTAGCAGACATGGCGTGTGTTCTTTCATCAAGAGATATTAAATTGATCTGGGATATCCAGATGTCGATGGGTTGTTCGACTACTCAATTCCCCTGAATGCTTCGACTACCTACGCTGGGACGCTCCCAGAATTGGTCATAATAAACTTTTTCATAAGAAGACTTAGCCGACTGAAGGATTCAATTCTGCGGGAGTCTGAGTCTCAAATTGGAAGAGACGATAAATGCAGGATCCCTACCCATGAAAGAGTCACGTGACTAGATTATCCACCCACAACATGCAATCTTCATGAACGTAACTAGGCTCTAAAGTGTTGCAATACTAGTCAAGCGACTTGCGGAGATTTGTATCGAGTTATGTGCAGCTTAGAAGATCAAGGGACCAGTAATTCAGAAGGATATAGCCACTGAGTCGTTATTTGGAATACAACTTGAGCCTAAAATACCTTCGAGAGCCAAGGCTAACGCCTAAAGTGGTCACACAGGTCGTCTGATTTTGTAAGTAAGACACCTAGTCGACGACCTAATGGCTGACAGGCCTATGCAATCTGTAAGCCGAGACTTACACCAATTATGACTACATGGATCCGTTTGCTTACTCAAAAACAGTGCTTCCCGCCGACGCTCTACAGTTTAAGTTTTGCAAGAGCTAAATCCAAAATGTACAATTATAGCAACTATATGGACTCCTTTGCTTTCTACGAGAAGCACGTGTCCTGCCACTGGCTTTATAAGTTAAAAATTTCGCAAGTGCCCAGGAGTGCCAAGGCTCCTGAAGCCGCTAAATCTGAGATTCATGATTATAGCAGCTACGCGAACTCATTTGCTTTCTACGGGAAACACGTGTTCTGTCGCTGACTCTATAGGTTAACAATTTCGCAACGTGCGCCAAGAAGGCCAACGCTCGTGAAGTCGCTAAAGCCGAGATTCACGACTATAGTAGCTAAGTAGACTTCTCTACTTTATACGATAAACATATGTCCTACCACTGGCTCTATAAGTTAAAATTTTCGTAACATACCCCGGGAATGCCAAGGCTCGTGTAACCGTCAAAGTCGAAGTTCACAACTGTAGCAGCTACATGGACTCGTCTATTTCCTATGGAAGTCAAGAGTTCGATCGCCGGTTCTATAAGATAATTTTCACATTTTTCCTTGACTGCCACGCCTTCAATAGCCACACAGCTCTTAGTAGCCAAAGTTTCCGTCAGCTCATCTTCAGCCACCCCTGCCTAGACTGCCTGACCTCAGCTGCTCCACCAAAGGCTGCTTTAAAAGAGGAATCAAACTAAAGAAATAGTGAAAGTCTCAAAGTTCTTCTCAAAAAACTCATAATCCAACAGTCTACCTTGGAAATAGTCTACATAGCCAAGCTTGTAGAAACTAGCCTGACAAGAAGCAAGTACCACTTCGTGACCAACTTTCTCGTTTTTTAGCTACACATTTTCCTCAACAAGCTTAGTGTGAGCATCTTGCAACTTATCCAGTTCCTTATTTAGGTTCTCACTAGCAGACAACGCATCTTGCAGATCCACTGCATTGAACTTAAGCTTACTGGCAACGTCCTTGAGACGAGTCACTTCAGCATGCATGAAGACAAGTTCATCATCCTTGGCAAAACAAGCAGATCGTAGCTATGAATTGACAAGCTCAAGGTCATTGACCACCAGTGCGATGCAACTGACTTCCTTTTCTGCAGCTTCCAACATTGCCTGAGTCTCACTAAGCTTAGCTTTCAAATCGATGACCTCCTGATGAACAGTCTCCAGTTACACAAAAGTGGGGGTAGAGACATCAGACCCTTTCAAAATGATGAGTTCAGATACAAGCTTCTCAATCTTTTAAGTAGCCGAGCGAAGCTAAGCCATCAACGCCACTTCGACCTCCTTAGCACACTTGACAGCATCATGATCAATGTGCATAGACTTAGCTACCAAGACCAAAGTTTTATGCATTGTAGCATGCAGAAAGACCTCATCGAGTAGGCAAAAAGCTTTGCAAAAGAGTCTGAGCGGACAACAACTTTCCCAACGCTGGCAACAAACTTGGCGTATGGATCGACATCATCAAGCAGGTCGGCCTTTAGCGACACACATACTTCGGGAAACTCCCTAGCTCTAGACTCGGTAGATCTCTCAAAACTATCCATGCTAGCATACATCTCTTTCCCAACAGACAATCAGTAGTAGCAGAAGAGGAACAGGCTCAGGCGCTACCTTAGCAGCAAAATCCACCTTCCTGCTTTTTATAGCTACGATCCTCTTAGAAGCTAAACATGACTTATCTCCCTACACGTGCTTCGACACAAACCCGGACACCAGACGCACCGACGAACCCTTTCACTGGGCAATCCTCTCAGCAGTAGTCGTGGCCACCTTTGGAGCAGTGATGCGAAAATTACTTAACACACAAAATAAACCCTCTTTTTGACAATTGTAGTAGATATGTAAGTAGGGATCGTTCTTAAACTGGGGATTAGGAGGGATTGCTAAACACTCTAAACAGACTCAAAAATCGTAAAAACAAAGTTTAAACACTCAACTAGACTCAAAGAATGCAAAACTAAACTATAAAACACCAAAACAAGCCAAAAGACTCAAAACAGCAAACAAACACTCAAAACTGCCTTAAAAAACACTTTCTGGGCAGTTTTGAACACTATACTCAATTTTGGACGAAATTAAGTTATCACTTGACTCAAAACACTTAAAAACATTAACTAAATTGATTTCTAACTAATCTAACACTTTAAATTAATGGGGGAATTGGTTTTGACGAAAATTAAATAAATTAAGACAAAGACAAAGAAAACAGATTCTTTAGACTAAATTGGGTGAATTGATGAATGATGAGTTAACTAGAGGGTTCTTCGCCACACATGACACACTTGCATTCAAATTGATTTCCAATTGCTTCTTTCAATAAATCATGAAACTCAATACCCCAAGTTAACCGTGAACAGCACTTTTTTAACTTTCAAGTTTTCCTTAAGTTATTGAATTGGATGGGAATGCGCATACAACAACTCAAAACATTCTCTAAAAGTCCCTTACGTGAAAAGCACAATAAAGGTACAATCAAAGATCATTAAGTTTCATGAAAACTATAAGTATTGACGAGGCAATTGTTACTATGAAAAGCATGAAACGTTTGCCAAGAATTCACTTAACGCGATTGTCGATAAACAACCTCCACTACTCGCAAATATAAGGTTATAACTATTAGGTGAAATTCCCTTATATTTTAGCTTCAAATCCCTACATGAAAAACTAAGTGGCCACCTTAATCAACACACAAGAATGAGTTATCAATCAAACAGTTAAGCAAATTGAATTCACAACTTATGAAATAACAATTGGACGTAATCAATTCATCTTGCAAGCATAGTCATGGTATTGAATAGCCCCCTAGCCAAAAGGCTTAGGTCCTCATGTTCGTAAAACAAAGGAAAACAGATTTATACATTGTAAATATAAGAAAGAGAACACCTAAATACTCCAACGATCCAATGTTGAATAGCTAGAATCTTCAAGCAATCTTCTTCCTCTCCTTTGCCACGGCACCAGAGGTTTTGGGGAGTTTAGGGGTTTATGGATGATGTAGAATGATGGATTTAGGTTTAGGATAGATGTAGGGGACGGCAAGGGTTGGTTTTGGACAGAAAATATGGAGAATGGTGAAGTATGGATGTGTTAGAGGGATGGGATAATTTTCTGGCGTGAATGGTGAATGAATGGAGAGTTTTGTGGCTGCAACAAGGATGTTTATTTATAGGATTTCAGGAATTAAAACCCTAGGTTATTTAGGTAAATAGAAATTAAGTCAAAAGCTTTTGAAATAGGAAATCAAATCAGAATTTTAAAGGAAACAAGGTAAAACTTGCGGCAAGGGCATAAAACACAAAAGGAATGTGTTTTAATGCAAGGGAATAGGAAAGAATCATCTCCCCTGCACGGCAAGGAAGAGGAAAGGTCCAAGGAGGTGCGGCTGTGATATAGGGAAGGTTTAAATGTCCTAAAACTAAAGGGAACAAGGTTCCCTTGCACGGCAAGGGATGATGAGAAAGGGAAAGGTGACATGGTGCATGGCAAGGAAAAGGAAGGGTCAAGGGACCTTTGTTTTGTGTCCTAGAATGCATATGAAGTCTTCAAAGTGTTTGGGACATAAGGACAATTAGAATTTAGGAAATGTCAAACCAAGATAGGAAACCCTGGGCTTAACTTTCCTACTTTAAGTAGGAAACCTTCTTTGACTAGGATTCCTCATTTGATTAGGAATCCTCTTGTGATTAGGAATCCTAACTTCATTAGGTCTTCAATTTCGTCCATTCCTTTTGCTCCAAACATAAGCTATCCATTCCAAGCCCAATTTTGCTCCAAAATGCTCCAAAATGCACATTTTTGCTTCCTTAGCCATATGAACCTAAAAACACACGAAAATGGCATAAAGGACTAAAATAACTAAGGAAACACAACGTAAATGCATGAGAACAAGCCAACTAAGTCGCATAAATATGATCCTATCAAATTCCCCCACACTTAGCTTTTGCTAGTTCTCGAGCAAAACAAACAAACTAAACAAAACGGAACAAAACAAAACAAAAGACAATCTAAACCTTCCAACGTTGCCTCAGGGATTTCCCATGCACATGACATGTTAAAAATTCATTATCTCCACAGATTTTAGTCATCTTCACACTTAAGTATATTCTTAATCATAGTCACCACATACTAGTTCACAATTAAGCATTTAAAACCATGTTTTGAATGTAGTAACATGCCTTAGAGAGTTCGCTCAATTCCTTACAAGATATGCACTCAATCTTCACTCAGATTTTCTAACTACACACCCTAATCTAGTTATATGTG
>NW_025999615.1:0-46239 GCF_019419815.1 Pyrus x bretschneideri | reverse complement strand
GAGCATTTTGGAGCAGTGTTGGACTTGGAATGGATAGCATACGTATGAAGCATAATGGATGGATGTTTTTGGAGTTTTACATGTGCTAAATATGTCCTACAATTTGGAGAATCAAATTTGGAGGCTTGGAAGACAAGGAATCAGCTGAAAACAAGGAGATCTTATCCAACCTTATCTTATTTTATCCCATATTATCCAAACATTATCCTATTTAATCCAACATTATCTAAACTCATCTCCAGCTGCAAAAGGAGTCATTACCCTATTCTAAATCCTTCGCATCTGAATTTAGCAGTCCTTATCATGTTTTAACAATGCATATCTGATTCTAGAAGTCCTAAAATCATGCAAACAATTTAATCCTTTTCCCCCTACAAATCTGCTGCACCTAATCCTTGTCCTCCAAGGATTGGTGCTGTGAACCCTACCCTATATATACACACACATTGTGCCGCAATTTTGGGGGGGGGGGGGGGGGGAAGAGCTTTAGAGAGAAATTCAGAGAAAAAAAATATAAAGAGTGTTGCAGCTTTGCAAGGAAGGAAAGAAAATAAGAGCTTTATGCCGTGACCTACCATCCAAGGCCTTTGGATTGCTGGAGCGTTTGTAGGTGTATTCTATCCTTAGTTTTAGTTCAATGACTGTTTTAATTTAGTTTTCAGTTATGATAGACATGTGGAACTAATTCCTTTTAGCTAGAGGTGAATTCAAAGCCATGAACATATGTGTGATATGAATTGATTACATCCAGTTATTGTTTCATAAATCGTGAATGCAATTTATTTATCTGTTGGATTGATAACTTATTCTTATATGTTGATTAAGGAGGCCTACTTAGTTTGCATGCATGAATTTGATGCTAAAATGTAAGGGAATTTCACCTAATCGTTATGACTTTATATTTACAAGTAGTAAAAGTCACTAGTCATGATTGCGTTAAGTAAATTCCTAGCAGGAGTATCATGCTTTTCATAGTTACGAATGCCTTGTCAATGCTTATGATTTTCATAGAACGTAATGATCTTTTATTGTATCTTTATTATCCCTAAATCTATGCCGCAAGGACCATTCCTTTTCCTCCCTAAAATCTGATTGAAAGTGTCCTTGTTCTTTGTTGATTTGGAGTCCTAATTCCCCTCATTTTCAGCCTTTGCCGTGCCCTCCCTTCTCCCTATAAATACATAGTGCCGCAACCTTCATTAATCACCCATCTCTCACCATAATTCACACCACACATCCATCATACACACAAATCCCTCTAGTGTCGCAGCCTTGCAAGGAGAAAGGAGAGGAGACCTTTGGAGCCTTACCTTGCCATTCAAACTTGGATTGCTACAATGTCTTAGGTGTATTCTATCTTTTGCTTTCAATGTATAATTTAAGTTATCTTTGTTTAAGTGCGAACATGAGGAACTAAACTCATTTTAGCTAGAGTTGGATTCAAAGCCATGAATATATATATGTGATATGAATTGATTTCCTCCAGTTATTGTTTTGTAAAACATGAATGCGATTTACTTATCTATTTGATTAATAACTTATTCTTGTATGTTGATTAAGGAGGCCTACTTAGTTTGCATGCATGAATTTGATGCTAAAATATAAGCGAATTTCACCTAATCGTTATGAACTTATATTTACAAGTAGTAAAAGTCACTAGTCATGATTGCGTTAAGTAAATTCCTGGCAAGAGTATCATGCTTTTCATAGTTACGAATGCCTTGTCAATGCTTATGATTTTCATAGAACTTAATGATCTTTGATATGTATCTCTATCATGCAGTTCATATAGGGAACTTGATAAGAATAATTTGATTGCGTCGTTGAGTCCAATTCAATGAAATTAGGAAAATCTGAGAGTTAATTTGTGTAGTTCACGACTAATTTGGGGCATTGTCATTCATGGTTTATAGGAATAATAACTGGAAATCGATTTGTATGCATATGTTTTATGTGTGGAGAAGAATCCTCTAGCTAGCCTTTCACCCAATTTTCATCCAAATTTACTTTGTTTCTACAACCTACTTAGTTTTAGTTTAAAATTCGTCCAACCAAACCCCCCTTTAGTATTTCGTGTCAATTTACATCAATTTTCGTCCAAAACACCCCTTAGTGCTTGTTTTGTGTTATTTGAGTCAGTCTAGCTTAGTTTTGTGTATTTGAGTCTAGTTTTCAGCTTTTGAGTTAAGTTAGTGTAGATTAGCATCCCTCCTAATCCCTGGCCTATAACGATCCCTACTTACGCGTACTACAATTATCTAAAAGAGGGTTTAATTTGTGTGTTAATTTCTACCACATCAAAATTTGGCTCCGTTGCCGGGGATTAGTAAAATTGCTAATCCTCTATTTATTTTTTTATTTTTTATTTTTTATTTTTTTAATTTTACTTTTGATATTTGATTTACTTTTATTTCTTTGATTTCAGGTACTAGAGAAGCAAGACATGGCAATTGCTAATCTTCAAGCTCAAATGGCGAATCTTACTTCTCTTATGTCGCAGTATATCGAAAGGTCCGCAATGCAAAGTGTCCCTACATTTGGTGTATCCTATGGGCAAGGATACCAAACTAATCAACATCCTCAATTAGTTGAGAATGGAGGTTAGGATAGTGTCAATGTTTGGTGTTATCAGGGCCATAATCAATCAAGGAACAACTTGTTTTCCAACACTTACAATCTCGGTGGGAGTGATCATTCAAATTTTATGTGGTAGGAACCTCAACAAGTTCAACAAGAAGGATATTGGTAGCCATCTGAGGAGTTTTATTCAAGACTTATGCAGCCACCATAGCCTCCCCCAATACAATCCCAACCAAATTCAGGTTCGTCAATGGATTATGATAAAAATTTTCAAACACTAACTTCTTTGACTAAGGGTTTACAAGACCAAGCTAAAGAGATGGGGGACGTGAAGAATCAAATTGGACAGATCGCAGAATTCATGGGACAAATTCGAGAACAAAGCGAACTCTCCAGCTCAACTATTGTCAATTCAACGGGAGACTTTGAAATCACTGAAGCTATCACTTTGAGAAATGGTATGGAGGTTGCAAGTGATATGAAAACGTCCAAACAAAGCCAAAAAGAGGACAAAGAGCTCTTGTCCAAAGAGGAGGAGGAAGACTCAGCCACAACAAGCTTAGAAGAAGCCTTGCCGCAGCACCCAATCATCTCTAATCCTATTGCCGCACCTACCCTAGCTCCACCACCATCCAATTCTAGTAAGCTTGTTTCGAATTCAATTCTTTCTAACCTTATTCCAACAAATATACCTTTTCGTCGTAGGTTTTTGCAATCCGAGAAAAAAGTGGCAAGGGAATATCTAGAATTCATCAAAGAGGATGTACTTGATACAACCATCCCCGAAAAAGTTGGATTTTATGACACATGACAAGTCACTGCCCTCACACCAAATCTGGCTGAGAGCAACATTTTTGAAACTTTCGAAGAAGTGTTTGTCCTTGAGTTCTTGTCGCAACACACAGGTAAGCCACCTTCTCAAATTTCAATTTCGTTTTCTACTAACATGTTGATTTCAGTGATTCAGGCACCTACTCAAGAATTTAAACCCTTACCGGATCATTGCAAGTATCACCTTCCATTCAAGGATCAACTCCATGCCATTGGTCATAGTGCAGCTTAAATGGAGGTATCATCCGGTTGGAAGATGTTAAAGCAAGCGCTTCATGGGAGGCAACCCATGTGTTCGAATCAATAGATGATGGAATCTCCAGCTCCTACAACCAGATTTGCTCTCTTTTACCCTTCTTTTTATTGTTTTTACTTTGCCATGATTGTCTTGTTTGCTAGTTATCTTTTATTGCTTTCTTGTTTAAGTTTATTTTTTTTGAAACATTGAGGACAATGTTTGGTTTAAGTGTTGTTGGGGGGGGGGGGTGGTAAACAAATTGCTTTTCATGACTTATCTTTGAATTACATCACCTATCACTTCCAATGTTGTTACTCACTGTTTTTAAGTGTTTTTATTGTGTTTTAAAGTCAAAATTTGAAAATTTTGAAAAAAATTTGAAAAAAATCGAAAAAGTTTGAAAAAAATACCAAAAAGAGTCGTTTTTGTTGATTGTTTGTGTCTTAGGGTACCTTCCAACACAATGATGAGGAATTGGTTTTTAATTGTATGACTGTTAAAGAAAGTTACAAACATGCGAGGAAGTTTGATATGCACTTTGGTTAATGCTTAGTTGTAGTTGTCATTTACGAATTCACATGTAATCAGAAAAGAAAAAAAATCAGTTTTTGTAACATGGTTGAAGGAAGAAACTCAAACTAACGCTATAACCCTGAGAGACTTGAGCCTATTCTTTGTTTAGAGAGTTATTAATCTTGATATTCTTGTTTTCTAAAGTCGTTGCACGATCTCATTATTTCTTTGCTTGGTTGCTACTTAGAATGCTTTTTCATCATTTTAGTTCCAAATACTAGAACTCATGCCCGTTGCATTCAAAGCATAAAATTCAGTGCATAACAAATAACAAGATGAAGCTGTTTAGTTAAACCAGAGCCAAAAAACCTTACCCTTTGCATATGTATTGTAAGACTAATTTTCTTTGTTAGCTCACATTATCCTTACCTAGCTTAGTATAGGAATATCCATACCCTTGTTCTTAAAGAATAGTGGAGCATGACTTGTTAAGAATTCCTTTTGATCTATGATTTGCAGAAAAACAAGTGTGGGGGAAGAATTTGTTCTTTTGAATCCAATGAAGTAGTGTGTATGTTTCAAAAAAAAGAAAAGAAACAGAAAAAAGAAAAATAAAAAAGAAAAAAAAAACGAAAAAAAAAACAAAAAAAAGTTGAGAAAAGAAAAAAGGTTGAAAAGAAGCGAGAATGAGTTCACAAGTGTTGGTTGTTGAAGAAGGGTCCAAAAAAAAAAGTTGAATCTGGCCCTAAGTGTTGTGTGAATCTCCCATGGGTGTTTAAAGTTGATTTTTGCAATCAAAAGTTCAATTCTAAGTGTTGATTTCATTATGTTGCTTACTATCACTTTAAGAACCTTTGTTTACCCTTAACCTTTCTTTGTTAGCCAATACCTTAGCCCCGTTACAACCCTTAGACTTCTATCTTGATTGTTATGTGTTTCAATATTGGTGTTTGAAATTGGTACGAGCTGGTTCTCGCTTCTAAGTGGTGGCATTCCATTCATGAGATCATATACATGTTGTATTAATAATTCCAGAAAGTGCCTTCTTTGTTATAACATATGTGAGTGCTAGCCTACATGTTTACATCAATCTTCTCACATATACCTAGTGTAGGGAGTGTAGTTAGAAAATTTGTGTGAAAATAGAGAGTATATCCGGTGAGGAATTGAGTGAATTCTTTAAGGCATGTTACTACTTTCAAATTTTGTTTTAAATGATTAAATGCAAGCTAGTGAGTGGTTACTGCGATTGAGTATGAGCTCGAGGGTAAGGATGGCTAAAATCTATGTGAGTAGTGATTTTTAAAATGTCATGTTCCATTGCAAATACCTGACGCAATTGTTGGAAGGTTTAGGTTTTCTTTTGATGTCTTTGTTTTGTTTGGGGACTAGCAAAAGCTAAGTGTGGGGGAATTTGATAGGAGCATATTTATGCAATTTTGTTATCTTATTTCTTTGCATTTACTTGCTAATTTCCATTTATTTTGGTGTTTTGAAGCCATTTTTGTGTGTTTGTAGGTCCAAATGGCAAATTTGGCAAGAAATGGCAATTTGGAGCGGTTTTGGACTTGGAATGGATAGCATATGTATGAAGCATAATGGATGGACGTTTTTGGAGTTTTACATGTGCTAAATATGTCCTACAATTTGGAGAATCAAATTTGGAGGGTTGGAAGACAAGGAATCAGCTAAAAACAAGGAGATCTTATCCAACCTTATCTTATCCCATATTATCCAAGCATTATCCTATTTAATCCAACATTATCTAATCTCATCTCCAATTGCAAAAGGAGTCATTACCCTATTCTAAATCCTTCCCATCTGAATTTAGGAGTCCTTATCATGTTTTAACAATGCATATCTGATTCTAGAAGTCCTAAAATCATGCAAACAATTTAATCCTTTTCCCCCTAGAAATCTGCCGCACCTAATCCTTGTCCTCCAAGGATTGGTGCTGTGAACCCCACCCTATATATACACACATTGTGCCGCAATTTAGGGAGAGGGGGAGAGACAGAGAGAGAGCTTTAGAGATAAATTCAGAGAAAAAATATAAAGAGTGTTGCAGCTTTGCAAGGAAGGAAGGAGAAGAAGATCTTTGTGCCGTGACCTACCATCCAAGGCCTTTGGATTGCTGGAGCGTTTCTAGGTGTATTCTATCCTTAGTTTTAGTTCAATCTTTGTTTTAATTTGGTTTTCAGTTATGATAGACAGGTGGAACTAATTCCTTTTTAGCTAGAGGTGAATTCAAAGCCATGAACATATGTGTGATATGAATTGATTACGTCCAGTTATAGTTTCATAAATCGTGAATGCAATTTACTTATCTGTTGGATTGATAACTTGTTCTTGTATGTTGATTAAGGAGGCCTACTTAGTTTGCATGCATGAATTTGATGCTAAAATAGAAGGGAATTTCACCTAAGTAAAAGTCACTAGTCATGATTGCATTAAGCAAATTCCTGGCAGGTGTATCATGCTTTTCATAGTTACGAATGCCTTGTCAATGCTTATGATTTTCATAGAACTTAATGATCTTTGATATGTATCTCTATCATGCAGTTCATATAGGGAACTTGATAAGAATAATTTGATTGCGTCGTTGAGTCCAATTCAATGAAATTAGGAAAATCTGAGAGTTAATTTGTGCAGGTCAGGGTTAATTTGGAGCATTGTCATTTATGGTTTATAGGAATAATAACTGGAAATCGATTTGTATGCATGTGTTTTATGTGTGGAGAAGAATCCTCTAGCTAGCCTTTCACCCGATTTTCGTCCAAATTTACTTTGTTTCTGCAACCTACTTAGTTTTAGTTTAAAATTCATCCAACCAAACCCGCCTTTAGTATTTCGTGTCAATTTACTTCAATTTTTGTCCAAAACACCCCTTAGTTCTTGTTTTGTGTTATTTGAGTCAATCTAGCTTAGTTTTGTGTATTTGAGTCTAGTTTTCAGTTTTTGAGTCAAGTTAGTGTAGATTAGCATCCATCCTAATCACCAGCCTAGAACGATCCCTACTTACGCATACTTCAATTATCTAAAAGATGGTTTAATTTGTGTGTTAGTTTCTACCACATCAAAACTGAAACAATGTAGCTTATTATTTCTGTTTGGGCAAATTCAACTGTGTTTTAATATGTAGATTACTTATAGGCAAATCCGAAATTTGGAAGACGTGATTATGCAACTGATGGCTCCATTGTGCCGGTTCTACTTGAAACGAGTCGATAAGATTCGTTATCACAAGCCTCTCATGATTTGGTCTGGGCTTGTTCAGTTCCCAAAATCCATCCAAGAACGAGTTCTATTCTACAGATTGCGATTATAGCTCGACGGACTGCTAATTATAAGATGCAAAGCTAATCTCCCCCTGAATGTCAGCAGTTAGTCCATCTGTGTTCTTTGTTATGTAGCTAATGAATTTTGTGGGTTCTTGTTTTTCATGTGCCCTATACACTGAAAGGTATGATGTCTTTTTACTCAATACTCTGCACTTTTTACTCATTCATTTACTTTGCTAATCATGGAAATCAAACTTAGAAACAATCATTCGGTGTCCAGAAATTAGATTAGAAACTCGCTAGATTTATTACGTAAGTGAACAAGTGGATGCCAAGTTCAGACTTTTATCAAAGTTGCCGATTAGATAAATTAGTCATAAAGGAAATTATCTCCTTCCAATCCCTACAGAAAATGGATGGCCACACTTCCAAGTTTATGATCCTTTATCATAATAGTAACGTATTACAATACATTCTCTCACCATTTAAAGAGGTGCCCACGTCTTTTTTGGCAAACAAATAATATAGAGATATTTAGTGATGTGTTTACTTGGTTGAAATGAGTATTTTAACAATTTTGGGTTCTAAACCATATTGAACAGAAAAGAATGGCAAGGGTTGAACATTGGAGTTGTGCCCAAAAAGTCAATTTCGTAAGTTTGAATATTATGTAACGGTTTCATATTAATTAATAGGTGATAGGAGCATATTTAGGCGACTTAGCTAGCTTATTCTTGTGCATTTGTGCTATTATTTCTTAGTTAATGTCGTATTTCATCTCATTTTCGTGTGTTTGTAGGTCCAAAGGGTTAAAGTACCAGGAAAGTGCATTTTGGTGCATTTCGGAGCAGTTTTGGGCACTAAGTGGATAGCTTGTATATGGGCCAACATGGATGGACAAATTTGGAGTTCAAAAGGCTAGAAATCTAATGAGAAGATGAAGGAACTAAACTCAAGGCAAAGTGGATAAGGAATTAGCTCAAAAGAGGAAACATTATCCAAAACCTTATCCAACCTTATCCAACATTATCCGAAACCTTATCTTATATTGTCCTATCCTAACCTTATCATGCCTTAATCCTAGTTGCAAGGGGACCTAAATAGATATTTCTAGAACCTATTTCTATAAGCATTCTCTTCTAGAAGTCCCAAGTCAGCCACAAAGCACATTATTTCTAGAAACCCTAAAAAGGTGGCGCCTATTCCCTTCTAGAAGGCCTTGCCTTGCCTTGCAAGCCATTCCCTCCTTCCCTCCAATATGTGCTGCACCCTCTAGGCCCTATCCCTGATTGATTCTGATTTTTAGGGCCTCATTCCTTGTGGATTTGGGTTACACAAATCCTTTTATGAAACTAATTGGGCCAAACCCCCTCCTAAGTGGATTTAATCACCTATTGCCGAACCCTAGGGCCCTATTCCAATAAATCTGCTAAGTGTAACCCTAATCTAATTAACCCTAGGACTATATAAACATATTTTCAGCCACAAATTCATATCACCCCCTTATGCTATTCAGAAACTTGTTGCCACAACCCCTAGCCTCCATTCTTCATCCTTCATCCACTCCATACACTTCCATACACAACCTGCCGCACTCTACCACCATGATCAACCATCATTCATCATCCCAAGCAAGAATACATCGTTCATAACCCCCAAAATCATCACCCACACCTTGTGCCGCAGCAAGGAAGAAGAAGGAAAGCCCTAGCCGTGCATGCCATTCGACTTGGAATTGCTGGAACGTTTTAGGTGTAATCTTTCTTGTGTTTTTTAATGTTTAATTTCAAGAATCTTTGCTTTGTGAGTATGAGGAACTAATCCCCTCTTAGCTAGGGAGAATTTCGAAACCATGGCTATATTTGCATTATGATTTGATTACTTCCAGTTGTGATTTCATGAATTGTGAATCCAATTTACTTATCTATTTGAATTAAAACTTGTTTATGTATGTGGGTTGAGAGTGCACACTTAAATTGCATGCATAAATCTGATGCTAGGATATAAGGGATCTTCACCTAATCGTTGTGAATTTATATTCATGAGTAGTAAAGGTTGTTAGTCACAATCATATTAAGTAAATTCTTGGCATAAGTATCATGCGCTTTCATAGTTACGAATGCCTCGTTAACACTTATGATTTTCATAGAACTTAATAATCTTTGATTGTTTTTCTATTATGCGCTTTCATGTAGAGAACTTTTGAGGATTAATTTGATTGCAATGCGCTAATTCCAATCAATTCAATGACCTAAGGAAAATCTGAGAGTTAATTTAAGTGTACCTAATGAACTTGGGGTGTTGAGGTTAATGATTCATTGAAAAAGCAACTGGAGATTGTTTTGTATGCAAGTATGTCATGTGTGGAGAAAGACCTCCTAGCTAGCCTACCAATCTGTCTAGTTATAGTTTCTGTTTTGTTTACTTTATTTTCGTCCAAAACCAAGTCCCCCTTTATTTTATAGTGTCTAACTTGTTAAAATCTATTTTAGATTGTGTTTTCAATTGTTTTGAGTCAAGTTAAACCTAAAATTTGTCCAAAATTGTGTTTAGAGTCAAATCTGCCCAATTTGTCTTTTTAGGCAGTTTTGAGTGTTTTTAGCTTATTTTGAGTCTTGTGAACTTGTTTTGAGTCTTTTAAGTTTAGTTAAGTGTTTTAAAGTTTAGTTTTATCTATTTGAGTCAGTTTAAAATGTTTAGCAATCCCTCCTAATCCCCGGTTTAAGAATGATCCCTACTTACATATATACTACAATTGTCAAAAGAGGGTTAATTTGTGTGTTAAGTTAATTTACGCATCAAATTTTGGCGCCGTTGCCGGGGATTAGCAAGTTTGCTAATCCCTTGTTATTTCTTTTTATTATTTTCGTGTGTTATTGGTTTTAGTTTCTGACCTCGTCTTGTTTTCTTGGTTTTAGGTACTAGTTTATGTTTCGGAGTTCTCAACCGGTTGATGCGCATATCTTAGACTTTGACGACGATTTTGAGCGAACCTTGAGAAGGAAGAAGAATCAACAAGAGCCTCAACCACCTCAACCTGCACCAGAGCTTGAAGAGGACGAAATACAAGTGGGAGAGGAGGCCACGGCTCAGATTTTTGAGGAAGAACAAGCTATGGCAGCCGACAATCGAACAATCAAGGAGCTTTCCGCTTCAGGATTGGATAATGCCATGCCTCTATGCATTCAATATCCAAGGGCAGCCCCAGACAAGACCGACGAGTTCGAACTCAAGTCTAGCTTATTGCACCATATTCCTAAGTTCCATGGGTTGTCCATGGAAGATCCTAATAAGCACTTGAAGGAGTTTGAGGTTGTTTGCTTAAGTATGACCCCGGTGAATGTTGATGGGAGCATTTTGAAGATGAAGGCTTTTCCCTTTTCTCCCTTGGAAAAGGCTAAAGATTGGTTGTATGAACTAGCCCCCGGAACTGTCACATCATGGGAGAGTATGTAAAGGGCGTTCCAAGTAGCGCTTTCTTTTACGTCTTGCAGCCGGACGAAGGACCCAATCACTCCAGGATATGTTCACGAATCGGATGAGAACTCCGAGTCATGAACTAGTACCTAAAACAAGAAACAAAACACTGGTTAAGAATCTGGAATAAAAACAAACAAAAATAAAACAATCCAAGGGATTAGCAAATTTTCTAATCCCCGGCAACGGCGCCAAAATTTGATGCGGGAATTATACGCACACAAATTAAACCCTCTTTTTGACAATTGTAGTATAAGTATAAGTAGGGATCGTTCTAGACCGGGGATTAGGAGGGATTGTTAACCACTTGGATTTGACTCAAAAACGTAAAATAACAATATGAAATACTAACTTAGACTCAAAGAATGCAAAACTAAGCTTTAAAACACTAAGACAAACCAAAAGACTCAAAACAACACAAACACACTCAAATCTGCCTAAAAACCACTTTCTGGGCAGATTTGAGCACAAACACAAATTTGGACGAATTTATGTAATAACTTGACTCAAGAACGTAAAAACACAATATAAAACACTAAACTAACTCAAAGAATGTAAAACTAAACACTTAAAACATTAAAACAAACCAAAAGACTCAAACATCACCCAAAACACTCAAAACTGCCTTAAAATCACTTTCTGGGCAGTTTTGAGCACTTTGGTGAATTTGGACGAAATTGGGAAATAAATTGAATCAAAACACTTAGAAACATAAACTAAGACACTTTCTAACTAAATTGGACAATAAAGTAAAGGGGGATTGAGGTTTATACGAAATTAAATTAAATTGCACAGATTGTAAATTAAAGCAAAATGTAAATGTGAATGTGTGATAGAATTGAATGGAATTGAAATGAATGAATGCTAGCTAAGGGGTTCATCTTCACATATGTTACACTTGCATAATAAAATGATTTCCAATTGCATTTCAATAAACCATGAAACTCAACACCCCGGGTTAACCGTGATGCACTAATTAACCTTCAAATCTTCCTAACGTTATTGAATTGGATGGGTTAGCGCATACAACAATTCAAAACATTCCCCACAAGTCCTCAACATGAATGCATAGAAGAGGTACAAGCAAGAATCATTACGCTCTATGAAAATTATAAGTGTTGACGAGGCATTCGTTACTATGGAATACGCATGAAACTTATGCTAAGAATTCATTTAACGCGATTGTTTATAAGCAACCTCCACTACTTGTGAATATAAGTTCGTAACTATTAGGTGAAACTCACTTATATTCTAGCGTCATATTCATGCATGAAAATTAAGTGTGCCAACGCCTGCTTGCCCGCTCCCGTCAGGTGGAATCATTGATGGCAGAGGTGGAAAGTCTCAAGCAGGAGATCCAGCAGCTTAAGTACGAGAATAGAAGTTTGCACGTGCTTGCAAACAACTATTCGACGGGCATGAAGAGGAAGCTTGATGAGCTGCAAGAGTCTGAAGGTCGGATTCACAGTGACCGTCAAAGGTTTTCGTCTTTCCTCCAGAGGCACCTTTTTCCTGGCTCATCCAGCGCTTGGCCAAGTATTGAGGCCTGGAATGCTCTAGCTCCGATGCCTCCCGCTCCGATGCCTTCCACTCCGATGCCTTCCGCTCCGATGCCTTCTGCTTCAAAGCCTTCTGCTTCTATGCCTTCCGCTACTATGCCTTCCGCTCCGACGCCTCGTAGTGGGGCTTCACGTAAACAACCTTTGTGAAGCTCCATCTTTCTCCATGTTTAGTATTTTATTTAATATATGAAATTTTTTTTTTTTTTTTTTTTTTTTTTTTTTTTCAGTGCATTGGGTTGCCTCCCAAGTAGCGCTTTCTTTTACGTCTTGCAGCCGGACGAAGGACCCAATCACTCCAGGATATGTTCACGAATCGGATGAGAACTCCGAGTCATGAACTAGTACCTAAAACAAGAAACAAAACACTGGTTAAGAATCTGGAATAAAAACAAACAAAAATAAAACAATCCAAAGGATTAGCAAATTTTCTAATCCCCGGCAACGGCGCCAAAATTTGATGCGGGAATTATACGCACACAAATTAAACCCTCTTTTTGACAATTGTAGTATAAGTATAAGTAGGGATCGTTCTAGACCGGGGATTAGGAGGGATTGTTAACCACTTGGATTTGACTCAAAAACGTAAAATAACAATATGAAATACTAACTTAGACTCAAAGAATGCAAAACTAAGCTTTAAAACACTAAGACAAACCAAAAGACTCAAAACAACACAAACACACTCAAATCTGCCTAAAAACCACTTTCTGGGCAGATTTGAGCACAAACACAAATTTGGACGAATTTATGTAATAACTTGACTCAAGAACGTAAAAACACAATATAAAACACTAAACTAACTCAAAGAATGTAAAACTAAACACTTAAAACATTAAAACAAACCAAAAGACTCAAACATCACCCAAAACACTCAAAACTGCCTTAAAATCACTTTCTGGGCAGTTTTGAGCACTTTGGTGAATTTGGACGAAATTGGGAAATAAATTGAATCAAAACACTTAGAAACATAAACTAAGACACTTTCTAACTAAATTGGACAATAAAGTAAAGGGGGATTGAGGTTTATACGAAATTAAATTAAATTGCACAGATTGTAAATTAAAGCAAAATGTAAATGTGAATGTGTGATAGAATTGAATGGAATTGAAATGAATGAATGCTAGCTAAGGGGTTCATCTTCACATATGTTACACTTGCATAATAAAATGATTTCCAATTGCATTTCAATAAACCATGAAACTCAACACCCCGGGTTAACCGTGATGCACTAATTAACCTTCAAATCTTCCTAACGTTATTGAATTGGATGGGTTAGCGCATACAACAATTCAAAACATTCCCCACAAGTCCTCAACATGAATGCATAGAAGAGGTACAAGCAAGAATCATTACGCTCTATGAAAATTATAAGTGTTGACGAGGCATTCGTTACTATGGAATACGCATGAAACTTATGCTAAGAATTCATTTAACGCGATTGTTTATAAGCAACCTCCACTACTTGTGAATATAAGTTCGTAACTATTAGGTGAAACTCACTTATATTCTAGCGTCATATTCATGCATGAAAATTAAGTGTGCACTCTCAATGAACATACATAAATAAGTTATCAATCAAACAGTTAAACGAATTGAATCCACAAATTATGAAACGCAATTAGAAGTATTCAAATCAAAATGCAAGCATAAACATATATTTGAATCACCCCCTAACCAAGGGGGGTTTAGTTCCTCATGGTACAAAACAAAGAGAATCAAAGAAACACCTAAACATTCCAACAACTCAAACTTGAATTGTATGAACGTTTAGGCCCTCTTATCATCCATTCCTCATTCGTACAAAACAAAGTGCATTGAAATTAAACATTGAAATCAAAGAAACACCTAAACATTCCAACAACTCAAACTTGAATTGTATGAACGTTTAGGCACTCTTCTCTTCCTCTTCGTTGTGGCACAAGGTCTAAGGTGAGTTTGATGGTGTGAATGGTTTGGGGAGTGGTGTTTGGATTAATAGGGAAGGCACGGCACAAGGGTGGTTTGATGTCTACATTTCTGCAATGGATGAGTTTATGGAAGAGTGTTTGGAATGGATGAATTTCTGGCACAAAGGCCTTATTTCTGTGGTGAATGGATGTGTATAAATGAGTGTGAATGAATGAGTATTTATAGGTGAAATGGGGGGAACATGACAGCTAGGTTGCATGTGCACATGTTGGTTGAATGATTATGAGTGCATGTGGCTGAAATAGAGGAGGAATCCTTCAATTTCGTCCATCCTCTTGGCTCCAAGCATATGATATCCATTCCAATCTCTAATTTGCTCCAAAAGGCTCCAAAAGGCATCCTTTTGCATACTTTGCCCTTAGAACCTGAAAACACACAAAAGAAGCATAAAGGACTAAAATAACTAAAGAAACATAACGTAAATGCACGAGAACAAGCCATTTAAGTCGCATGAATATGCTCCTATCAAATACCCCCACACTTATCTTTTGCTAGTCCTCGCGCAAAACAAAACAACAAAAGAACACGAAACTAGACAAAACGAACAAAACATAACCTACACCTTCCAACAATCGTCTCACGGATTTCCAATGCACATGACAAGTTAAAAATCATTAGTCCCATAGATTTTTGTCATCTTCACACTTAAGTACATTCTTACTCATAGTCACCACATATTATTTCACAATTAAGCATTTAAAACTATGTTTTGAATGTAGTAACATGCCTTAGAGAATTTGCTCAAATCCTTACAAGATATGCACTCGTTTTTCACACAGATTTTCTGACTACACACCCTACACTAGGTATATGTGAGAAGATTGATGTAAACATGTAGACGAACACTCACATATGTTATAACAAGGAAAGCATTTTCTGGAATTATTAACATGTATATATATGATCTCATGAATGGAATGCTACTACTTAGAACGAGAACCAGTGATTCCATAAGCTCATATCAATTCCAAACTCCACATTATTGAACACATAACGATCAAGATAGAAGCATAAGGGTTGAAACAGGGCTAAAGGTGTTTGGCTAACAAAGAAAGGATAGGGAAAACAAATGTTCTTTAAGCAATAGTAAGCAAAGTATTGAATTAGGCACTTAGAATTCCCTTTAGAACGCAGAAGTCAACTTTGAACACCCAAGGGAAAGTCACACAAAACTTAGGGCCATATTCAAACTTTTTGGGCCCTTTCTTCAACAATCACACTTGTGAGTCCATTCTCACTTATTTTCACTCTTTTTCTTTCCTTTCTTCTTCTTTTTCTCACATTTTTTTTTTCTTTTTCTCGTGCCTCCATTAAGACTTAGGCACATACATACACACAAAAATCCCTTCCCCCACACTTATTTTCTGCAACATATTAATCAAAAGGAATTCATTTAAGTCATGCTCGCTATACTTCAAGAACAAGGGTATAGGAAAGTCCTACTCTAGGCTAGGTAAGGGGTGATGTGGTTAGCAAAGAAAATAGGCTAAACGAGGCTCAACGAGGTTAAAACTAATATATACGAAATATGGGAAGTAAGGCTATTTGGCTATGGTGGCAACTACACAACTTCATCTTGATATATGTTATGCAACACAATGTCATGCTTTGAATGAAACGGATATAAGTTCTAGCATTTAGTTCTATCATGATACAATTGCATTCTAAGTAGCAACCAAGCAAGAAATAATGAGATCATGCAACAACTTTAGAAAACAAAGAATCACAGAAAATAACTCTCCAAAGAAAGTAATGGCTCGAGTCTCACAGGGATGTAGCGTTTGTTTGAGTTCCTTCCTTCAAGCATGTTACAAAAATGAATTTTTCTTTTATGATTGCATGTGAAGTCATACATTATAACCATAACCAAGCATATACCAAGAGTAAATCAAACTTTTCTCTATGTTCATAACTCTTTTTAACAGTCATGCAATTACAAACCAAATCCTTATCATTGTGTTGGAAGGTATCCTAAGACACAAACACACAAAAATGACTCAAAACACTCTTTTTAGGCTTTTCAAAACAATTTTTTTTTCAAATTTTTATGATATTTTCGGAGTTATAAAAACAAAACATACTAAAACACTCTAAAACAACTTAAAAACACCTTAAAACAGTAAGGAACAACATTTGAAGTTATGGGTGATAAAATCCCACGAATTTGCATTAACAACATTAGTTACCCCCCCCCCACACTTAAATCAAACATTGTCCTCAATGTTTTAAGCATAGATTCACACAAAATATAAGTAAATACACAAAAAGCACTTAAACATACTAAACATGGCAGAATGTAATTAACAAAGAGAAGAGTTTAGGGACGCAAATCTGGTTATGGAGTGTAAATTCCCTCTTCTCCTTGGTGATTGCATTGAGGCTTTGATCTTTGTGATTCCACAGGCTTACTCTTGAACTGGGCTGGATGATTCTTTTGGTCTCCTCCACTTGTTGATTTTCCTTTGTGCTACTGGGCTGGAGGATTCTTTTGGTCTTCCCCGAAGGTCTGAGCTTACCCCTTTGGTCTGTTTCTTTGTTCAATCTTTCCAATTCGTATTGAAAAGGGTTGGAGGATAACTCAGCCTATGTTTGTCTCCACATGCTTCAATGTATCATTTTCACTTGCCTTACTCGCTCCCCTTTGCAGAAGTGGTCCTTTCTCCGGAAGTGTATCAACCGTTGAAGATGACTACTCGAGAGCAACGCTAGGTAAGCAATCAGGAATAGATTCCAGGCAGTTGGCTCCAGATTGGAAGACTGACTCCAAGTGCCGGCTGATTGCTTCTTTTACTTTGCCATGCGAGTAAGAACAAGGACAAAGAAAAAAACAGGGAAAGAGCATGATATGAGATACTTTTGCTTTTGACCTTGATGATATGAGATACCTTTGCTTTTGAAGAAGCGGTGAATGAATCAGCACACTTCAATCCGCCGTTTCCTCCTGGGTCATATGTACTCCAGGCATCTGGTATCATCTTTGGGGAAGAAGAAAGAATTGAGTATTTCGAAAGGCTTTGCTGGGAGTGCGCCCTCAGAGGTGAGGGAGAGTTGGGCATTTTCTTCAGGTCTGCCTTGCCATAAAAGACGAAGGTCGACATATATAGAGATAATATCAAGTGGTGGTACTGTTCTTTTACCCTTGTCGACAAATGTCTCTTCGATATCAGAACGACGCCTCTTCGATTTCTGAGCAGGCGCCCCTTCGATTTCTGAACGACGCCCCTTTGCTTTCTGAACGACACGTAGTAGTGCGGATGCGGCTCCTTTTGACAAAGCTGCACGCGTTTTCTGAAAAGCAGAGAAAGCGTCGTCGAACTTTGCGCTTGTCGGCTAAAGACGTGTAGTTGCGATGATGGCCTCCACGTGTTTTCAGCTTTGTCAGAAATCTTTTGACAAAGTTGAACGCGTTTTCTGAAAAGCCGAGAAAGCGTCGCCTAACTTACGCCGGAAATTCCGGCTCTTTGAATCGGTGGACGCGTCGCCTTGGCCTTTTATAGAGCTATCGATCACCGCCAACATACACACTCTGAAGATCTCCCATTCTTGAAAATTCGTCTCCGGCCCTTTGAAAATTTACTCCACAAAAAATCCGCCCCTTCTCTTTGAACACTTTTGAAAAATGGCAAACTCATCGAACCTTAGCTTGGAATTGAGCCTTAGCAGTGATACGGGCGCGCCGCGTCAAGGTAACGTATGGCGCCCTTCTTTCTTATCTTCTAACGGTTTTCTTACAGGTGAAGACTCCGGGATGCAGGACGCCACAACAGCTACAATAGTAGCTAGGAACCTCCTCACTCCAAAAGATAGTAGGCTGCTGTCAGGACGATCCGATGAGTTGGCCGTTCAAGAGTCCCTTGCACTTAGTGTTCAGTGTGCGAGTTCTGTGTCCAACATGGGCCAACGCCTGCTTGCCCACTCCCGTCAGGTGGAATCATTGATGGCAGAGGTGGAAAGTCTCAAGCAGGAGATCCAGCAGCTTAAGTACGAGAATAGAAGTTTGCACGTGCTTGCAAACAACTATTCGACGGGCATGAAGAGGAAGCTTGATGAGCTGCAAGAGTCTGAAGGTCGGATTCACAGTGACCGTCAAAGGTTTTCGTCTTTCCTCCAGAGGCACCTTTTTCCTGGCTCATCCAGCGCTTGGCCAAGTATTGAGGCCTGGAATGCTCTAGCTCCGATGCCTCCCGCTCCGATGCCTTCCACTCCGATGCCTTCCGCTCCGATGCCTTCTGCTTCAAAGCCTTCTGCTTCTATGCCTTCCGCTACTATGCCTTCCGCTCCGACGCCTCGTAGTGGGGCTTCACGTAAACAACCTTTGTGAAGCTCCATCTTTCTCCATGTTTAGTATTTTATTTAATATATGAAATTTTTTTTTTTTTTTTTTTTTTTTTTTTTTTTTCAGTGCATTGGGTTGCCTCCCAAGTAGCGCTTTCTTTTACGTCTTGCAGCCGGACGAAGGACCCAATCACTCCAGGATATGTTCACGAATCGGATGAGAACTCCGAGTCATGAACTAGTACCTAAAACAAGAAACAAAACACTGGTTAAGAATCTGGAATAAAAACAAACAAAAATAAAACAATCCAAAGGATTAGCAAATTTTCTAATCCCCGGCAACGGCGCCAAAATTTGATGCGGGAATTATACGCACACAAATTAAACCCTCTTTTTGACAATTGTAGTATAAGTATAAGTAGGGATCGTTCTAGACCGGGGATTAGGAGGGATTGTTAACCACTTGGATTTGACTCAAAAACGTAAAATAACAATATGAAATACTAACTTAGACTCAAAGAATGCAAAACTAAGCTTTAAAACACTAAGACAAACCAAAAGACTCAAAACAACACAAACACACTCAAATCTGCCTAAAAACCACTTTCTGGGCAGATTTGAGCACAAACACAAATTTGGACGAATTTATGTAATAACTTGACTCAAGAACGTAAAAACACAATATAAAACACTAAACTAACTCAAAGAATGTAAAACTAAACACTTAAAACATTAAAACAAACCAAAAGACTCAAACATCACCCAAAACACTCAAAACTGCCTTAAAATCACTTTCTGGGCAGTTTTGAGCACTTTGGTGAATTTGGACGAAATTGGGAAATAAATTGAATCAAAACACTTAGAAACATAAACTAAGACACTTTCTAACTAAATTGGACAATAAAGTAAAGGGGGATTGAGGTTTATACGAAATTAAATTAAATTGCACAGATTGTAAATTAAAGCAAAATGTAAATGTGAATGTGTGATAGAATTGAATGGAATTGAAATGAATGAATGCTAGCTAAGGGGTTCATCTTCACATATGTTACACTTGCATAATAAAATGATTTCCAATTGCATTTCAATAAACCATGAAACTCAACACCCCGGGTTAACCGTGATGCACTAATTAACCTTCAAATCTTCCTAACGTTATTGAATTGGATGGGTTAGCGCATACAACAATTCAAAACATTCCCCACAAGTCCTCAACATGAATGCATAGAAGAGGTACAAGCAAGAATCATTATGCTCTATGAAAATTATAAGTGTTGACGAGGCATTCGTTACTATGGAATACGCATGAAACTTATGCTAAGAATTCATTTAACGCGATTGTTTATAAGCAACCTCCACTACTTGTGAATATAAGTTCGTAACTATTAGGTGAAACTCACTTATATTCTAGCGTCATATTCATGCATGAAAATTAAGTGTGCACTCTCAATGAACATACATAAATAAGTTATCAATCAAACAGTTAAACGAATTGAATCCACAACTTATGAAACGCAATTAGAAGTATTCAAATCAAAATGCAAGCATAAACATATATTTGAATCACCCCCTAACCAAGGGGGGTTTAGTTCCTCATGGTACAAAACAAAGAGAATCAAAGAAACACCTAAACATTCCAACAACTCAAACTTGAATTGTATGAACGTTTAGGCCCTCTTATCATCCATTCCTCATTCGTACAAAACAAAGTGCATTGAAATTAAACATTGAAATCAAAGAAACACCTAAACATTCCAACAACTCAAACTTGAATTGTATGAACGTTTAGGCACTCTTCTCTTCCTCTTCGTTGTGGCACAAGGTCTAAGGTGAGTTTGATGGTGTGAATGGTTTGGGGAGTGGTGTTTGGATTAATAGGGAAGGCACGGCACAAGGGTGGTTTGATGTCTACATTTCTGCAATGGATGAGTTTATGGAAGAGTGTTTGGAATGGATGAATTTCTGGCACAAAGGCCTTATTTCTGTGGTGAATGGATGTGTATGAATGAGTGTGAATGAATGAGTATTTATAGGTGAAATGGGGGGAACATGACAGCTAGGTTGCATGTGCACATGTTGGTTGAATGATTATGAGTGCATGTGGCTGAAATAGAGGAGGAATCCTTCAATTTCGTCCATCCTCTTGGCTCCAAGCATATGATATCCATTCCAATCTCTAATTTGCTCCAAAAGGCTCCAAAAGGCATCATTTTGCATACTTTGCCCTTAGAACCTGAAAACACACAAAAGAAGCATAAAGGACTAAAATAACTAAAGAAACATAACGTAAATGCACGAGAACAAGCCATTTAAGTCGCATGAATATGCTCCTATCACTATGCGTTAGGGGCTATTTTAGGCCAAAGAAAGGACAAGAAGCCACATGTTATCTACTACACATCTTGGACATTGAATGATGCTCAATTAAACTATTCGACCACTGAAAAAGAACTTCTTGCCATTGTCTTTGCTTTAGATAAATTTTGATCATACTTACTTGGTACTAAGGTTATTATTTTCACTAATCATGCAGCTTTAAAGTATTTGTTCACCAAGAAAGAAGCCAAACCAAGGCTAATTCAATGGATGTTTCTTCTTCAAGAGTTTGACATCAAAATTAAGGATAAAAAGGGGAGTGAAAATGTGGTGGCTGACCACCTAAGCCGTATGGTACATGAGGAGGAGCCTTTACCTATTTCAGAAACATTCCCTGACGAGCAATTGCTATCCATTAAGGTAAGTGAGCCTTGGTATGCGGATTTGGTGACTAAACAAGTTCCAAACACTCTAAATAGAAACCAACGTGATAAATTAAAAAAAGATGCTAGGTTTTATGTTTAGGATGATCCATACTTGTGGAAATATTGCTCGGATCAGATTATACGTAAGTGTGTGCATGACATGGAATTCAATTTTATTTTAACATTTTGTCACACGTATACATGTGGGGGACACTTTGGGACACAACGCACAACCCTTAAGGTTTTAGAATGTGGATTTTATTGGCCAACTTTATTTAAGGATGCTAGAACCTTTTGTATGTCTTGTGATCGTTGCCAAAGAATGGGTAACATAAGTGCAAGGGATCAAATGCCGCAAAATGTTATAGTTCCTGTTGAAATTTTTGATGTTTGGGGCATTGATTTTATGGGTCCTTTTCCTTCCTCACATGGTTTCCTTTATATCTTACTTGCTATGGATTATGTGTCGAAATGGGTGGAAGCAAAAGCCACCCGAACTAATGATTCTCGAGTGGTTGCAAATTTCATCAGAACTAACCTATTTGCAAGGTTTGGAATGCCACGAGTAATCATAAGTGATGGAGGGTCTCACTTTTGCAATTGAACCATTGAGGCTTTGCTCAAGAAGTACAATGTCACGCATGAGGTTTCAACACCTTATCATCCTCAAACCAATGGGCAAGCCGAGGTTTCAAATAGGGAGATCAAGCAAATTCTAGAGAAGACTGTTGGCCCAACAAGGAAGGATTGGAGCGTATGTTTGGAGGATGCATTGTGGGCGTGTCGCTGGAATTCATAGGAAGCTCCAATTGAATGAACTTGAAGAGATTAGGAATGAGGCGTATGAAAATGCTCGAATTTACAAGGAGAAGACAAAGGCTTTCCATGATAAGATGATTTGAGGCAAATCTTTCTCCATTGGGCAGAAAGTGTTACACTTTAATTCCCGCCTTCGCTTGTTTCCTGGTAAGTTACCTTCTAAGTGGGTTAGCCCGTTTGTTATTACTAATGTCTTTCCTTATGGTGTAGTCCAAGTTCAAAGCTTGAAAACAGGACAAGAGTTCAAAGTGAATGGACATCGGTTAAAGCCCTACTATGATGTACCCCTCTATGTTGTGGATGATGTACCCCTCTATGCCGTGGGTACTAGTGAAGCTTAACATGGCATATTCGTCCGGCTGAAAGACGTTAAAACAAGCGCTTCGTAGGAGGCAACCCATGCATTCAACAAGGAGAAGATGGAACTTCCACTCCAAACCCAGATTTGCATTTCTAAACCCTTCTCTTTGCTGCTTTATGTTATTATACTTAGTTGTTTGTGTTTGTTTGCTTTTGTGTGACTCATTGTGTGAAACATTGAGGACAATGTTTGATTTAAGTTTGGGGGGGGGCGGGGGGTAAACAAGTGTTTTTATGCAAATTCGTGGGATTCTATCACCTATCACTTCTAATGTTGTTTCTCACTATTTTTAAGTGTTTTTAGTGCATTTTGAGCTGTTTTGGTGTGTTTTGAAGTAAAAATCCGAAAATTTGAAAAAAATTGAAAAAAGTGTTTTGAAAAAGCCAAAAAGAGTTGTTTTTGTATGTTTGTTTGTGTCTTAGGGTACCTTCCAACACAATGATGAGGATTTGGTTTTTAATGCATGATTGTTAAAGAGAGTTACAAACAATGATGGAAGTTTGATTTGCTCTTTGGTTTATGCTTGGTTGTAGTTATAGTTTACGAATTCGCATGTAATCACAAAGGATAAAATCAGTTTTGTAACATGCTTGAAGGAAGGAACTCAAACAAACGCTACATCCCTGAGAGACTTAAGCCTAAACGTTTATTTGGAGAGTTATTAATCTGTGCATTCTTATTTTCTAAAGTCGTTGCATGATCTCATTATTCTTTGCTTGGTTGCTACTTAGAATGCGTTTCATCACTATAGTTCCAAACACTAGAACTCATACCCGTTTCATTCAAAGCATGAAATTGATTAGCATAATAAATAACAAGATGAAGTTGTGTAGTAGTCACCACCATAGCCAAATAGTCGAATCCACCCTTGCCATTTGTATTGTAGGATTAGCCCTTTTGAGCCTTATTTAGCCTATTTTCTTTGTTAACCACATCCCCCTTACCTAGCCTAGAATAGGACTTTCCATACCCTTGTTCTTGAAGTATAGTGGAGCATGACTTAGAAGGAATTCCTTTTGAGTGACATTCTTGCAGAAAACAAGTGTGGGGGAAAGGATTTTTGTGTGTATGTGTGGGCCAAAGTCTTAAAGGAGGCATGGGAAAAAACAAAAGAAAGAAAAAAAAGAAAAAAATAATGTGAAAAAGAAGAAAAAGAAGAAGAAAGAAAGAAAAGGAGTTGAAAAATAAGTGAGAACGAACTCACAAGTGTTGGTTGTTGAAGAAAGGGTCCAAAAAGTTGAATATGGCCCTAAGTTTTGTGGGACTTCCCCTTGGGTGTTCAAATTTGATTGTTGCATTCTAAAGGCAATTTTAAGTGCCTAATTCATTACCTTGCTCACTATTGCTTTAAGAACTTTTGTTTCCTCTACCTTTCCTTGTTAGCCAATACCTTAGCCCGTTACAACCCTTAGACTTCTATCTTGATTGTTATGTGTTTCAATATGTGGAGTTTAAAATTGGTTTGAGCATATGGTATCCCTGGTTCTCGCGTCTAAGTAGTAGCATTCCATTCATGAGATCATATACATGTCATTGTCATAATTCCAGAAAATTCTTTCCTTGTTATAACATATGTGAGTGTTCGTCTACAAGTTTACATCAATCTTCTCACATATATCTAGTGTAGGGAGTGTAGTCAGAAAATCTGAGTGAAAATAGAAAGTACATCTAGTAAGGAATTGAGGGAATTCTTTAAGGCATGTTACTACATTCAAAATGTTGTTTTAATTGACTAAATGTGAGCTAGTGAATGGTGACTATGATTAAGTATGCTCGAGGGTAAGGATTGCTTAAATCTATGTGAGTAGTGATCTTTGACATGTTATGTTTCATTGGAAATCCCTGAGGCAAACGTTGGAAAGTTTAGATTATATGTTTTGTTTCTTTTGTTTGTTTGTTTTGCTCGAGGACCAGCAAAAGATAAGTGTGGGGGAATTTGATAGGAGCATATTTAGGTGACTTAGCTAGCTTATTCTTGTGCATTTGTTCTATTATTTCTTAGTTAATGTCGTATTTCAACTCATTTTCGTGTGTTTGTAGGTCCAAAGGGTTAAAGTACCAAGAAAGTGCATTTTGGTGCATTTCGGAGTAGTTTTGGGCACTAAGTGGATAGCTTGTATATGGGCCAACATGGATGGACGAATTTGGAGTTCAAAAGGCTAGAAATATGATGAGAAGATGAAGGAACTAAACTCAAGACAAAGTGGATAAGGAATTAGCTCAAAAGAGGAAACATTATCCAAAACCTTATCCAACATTATCCAAAACCTTATCTTATCTTGTCCTATCCTAACCTTATCATGCCTTAATCCTAGTTGCAAGGGGACCTAAATAGATATTTCTGGAACCTATTTCTAGAAGCATTCTCTTCTAGAAGTCCCAAATCAGCCACAAAGCACATTATTTCTAGAAACCCTACAAAGGTGACGCCTATTCCCTTCTAGAAGGCCTTGCCTTGCCTTGCAAGCCATTCCCTCCTTCCCTCCAATATATGCCGCACCCTCTAAGCCCTATCCCTAATTGATTCTGATTTTTAGGGCCTCATTCCTTGTGGATTTAGGTTACACAAATCCTTTTATGAAACTAATTGGGCCAAACCCCCTCCTAAGTGGATTTAATCACCTCTTGCCGAACCTTAGGGCCCTATTCCAATAAATCTGCTAAGTGTAACCCTAATATGATTAACCCTAGGACTATATACACATATTTTCAGCCACAAATTCGTATCACCCCCTTATGCTATTCAGAAACTTGTTGCTGCAACCCTTAGCCTCCATTCTTCATCCTTCATCCACTTCATACACTTCCATACACAACCTGCCGCACTCTACCACCATGATCAGCCATCATTCATCATCCCAAGCAAGAATACATCGTTCATAACCCCCAAAACCATCACCCACAGCTTGTGTCGCTGCAAGGAAAAAGAAGGAAAACCCTAGCCGTGCATGCCATTCGACTTGGAATTGATGAAACGTTTTAGGTGTAATCTTTCTCGTATTTTTCAATGTTTAATTTCAATAATCTTTGTTTTGCGAGTATGAGGAACTAATCCCCTTTTGGCTAGGGGGAATTTCGAAACCATGGCTATATTTGCATTATGATTTGATTACTTCCAGTTGTGATTTCATAAATGGTGAATTCAATTTACTTATCTATTTGAATTAAAACTTGTTTGTGTATGTGGGTTGAGAGTGCACACTTAAATACAAGCATAAATCTGATGCTAGGGTATAAGGAAACTTCACCTAATCGTTGGAAACTTATATTCATGAGTAGTTAAGGTTGTTAGTCACAATCATGTTAAGTAAATTCTTGGCATAAGTATCATGCACTTTCATAGTTACGAATGTCTCGTCAACACTTATGATTTTCATAGAGTTTAATGATCTTTGATTGATTCTCTATTATGCGCCTTCATGTAGAGAACTTTTGATGAATAATTTGATTGCAATGTGCTAATTCCATTCAATTCAATGGCTTAAGGAAAATCTGAGAGTTAATTTAAGCGTACCTAATTAACTTGGGGTGTTGAGGTTCATGATTCATTGAATGAGCAACTGGAGATTGTTTTGTATGCAAGTATGCCATGTGTGGAGAAAGACCTCCTAGCTTGCCTATCATCCACTTAATTCCACCAATTTCGTGCAGATCTGCCTAGTTTAATTTCTTGCTTTGTTTGTTTTATTTTCGTCCAAAACCAAATCCCTATTTATTCTAGAGTGTCTAACTAGTTAGAATATGTTTTAGATTGTGTTTTCAAGAGTTTTGAATCAAGTTAGAACCAAATTTCGTCCAATTTTGTGTTTAGAGTCAAATTTGCCCAGTTTGTGTTTTTTAGGCAGTTTTGAGTGTTTTCAGCTTATTTTGAGTCTTGTGAACTTGTTTTGAGTCTTTTAAATTGAGTTAAGTGTTTAAAAGCTTTGTTTTATCTATTTGAGTCAGTTTAAAGTGTTTAGCAATCCCTTCTAATCCCCGGTTTAAGAACGATCCCTACTTACTTATATACTACAATTGTCAAAAGAGGGTTAATTTGTGTGTTAAGTTAATTTACGCATCAATAGGTAGCTCTGTCAGCTTTGCCACCGAAACATTCATAGCCTCTTCAATGGTAGCTTTAAGACTTTTGGCAGTAAGATGAAGCTTCACATCTTGAACCCAGTTTAGATAGTTTCTTACAGATACTTCCAGAGCAGTAAAGTCGAGTTTATTCAAGTTCAACATGTCCCTGCAATGGAGAGAGGGCAAGAATGTGGTTAGTCATATGGAAAATCAAAAAAAGGCGTAGACGTACTTTTACAACATTCGGGGTTATGTGGACACATATTGTCTTAATTTTAACATGAAAATTTCAGGTTTCGTGGTATATATTTTGAATTGAAGACTTTAGGGTTTCAAAGGAATTAAATTCGAAACTACATGCTTGAGTTTAGTATGAACTTCCGGTTCATAAAAGGGGTATATGCAAGAACACATAATATAATATACAACTAAAGTGCAGTGAGTTTGGGGTTTGCTTTAGGAACCTAAGTGTGAGTAGCTTTGAGATTGCGAAAGGATGCCAACGGTTCAAAGAAAAGAAATAAAATCTTGAATCATTAATGCCAAAAAATGGACTTTAGGCCAATAATTTTGATTTTTTGTCGAAGTAATGGACTCTTGGTCACTTAAATTAATTCAAAAGATTGAGACCATTTAGGGTCGATTGTGGAAGCAAATAATGATGATGTTCGCGTAATATTAGCTTTGGTTGGCTTTAGGTCAAGCACTTGCAAAAATATAGCCTAGGACCCCCCAAAAATATTTGGGTGTGGCTAAGACGTAAGGGGGACTGAAAATTGGCGCTGAGTCGAAAAAAGGTCGTAGCCCAGCATAGAATTGCTGGCTGCTAGTACACGGTCTTGCAGCAAAGTTGCAGGCCTTGGATTAGGCTCGGGGTAGGCTACAAAGTCGTCCAGCTCACGGGTGCAAGCTTTAGGCTTGTGTGTCGAAGGGAAAAATAGTCCAAGTAGTAGGCTTGCTGGAGGGGTGGGCCAAAGTGCTAGAAACCCAACGATAGCTGGCTTCTGGAAGGCAGTGCGAGGCGCGAGCTAAGGCTACACACCGTGTGTGAAAGGCCCAGGCACTTATGTTTGCACCATGCAGAATGTTTTCATGCATCATAGTAGTTGAAAATATCAAAAATAGATTTTAGGTGAACCTGATTGGCAGAAAACAAAAGTGAGCCCTTGAATTTGTAGAAGAACTTCTCCACGAACCTTAAGTTCCTTAACGTCGGTTTCCTTGGCATTAAGCTAGAGTGTGTTGATAACGTGTTGTTGTAGGTATGGAGCCTAAAATAAACTAAAAAATCCTAGACATGACACGTGGACTTTTGTTCAAGAAAGACAAGATTGCCCTCATTAAATGGGCGGGCTTCCCAAATACTCTCACTCGCAGCTTAGCACCCTTGAAGGTCCAAGCAGCTGAATATGACTGCCATAGCTCACTTGCCCATGACAAGGAAAAGTTAAGGCATTAAAGATAAGGTTTAATTACCAAATCCTATCTTTAATTCATTCTCAGTTGAAAATTGACTCCGTTCATGTAAGTAATCCCTATTTAAACCAATTAGGGATATTTGCACCATTATGTCAAGATATTATTTCCTATTTAATATCTTGAGAATATTCTCTCCATAAATCTTGGCCAATAGGATGCTGCCATGTGTAGGGTAAAACCCTAACACCATGGTCAGCCCCTCTTCCTATAAATACCTCCATCTTCACCAAACTTTGGTAAGCTTTTGCTACTCTTAAAAGCCCTAAACACATATTATTTTCAGAGAAACTAATTTAGGCATCGGAGATCATTGGCTGATAACTCATATATTTCAGGCATTTATATCGTCCATCTCTAGTCTCTTTCTGATGTGTTTGAGTTAAACGGGTTGCATTTTACCTTATTTTGTGTCAATGTGCAATTACATGTACCTTAGGATCAATTTGAAGGAAAAAGAAATGAAAACATGCCATTTTTGGGGTTAACACTTATTCAAACGTGGAAAGAAGTTTAGTGGCCTGTTTTGAAGCCCAAATAAAGTATTTGGCACCATTGCCGGGGATTAGCAACTTTGCTAATCCCCTATTGTTCTTTTTTTTCTTTTTTGTGTGTTTTTGTTTTAGTTGCTGACCTTGTTTTTTTTTCTTATTTTTGGGTACTAGTTTATGACTTGAAGTTCTCAACCTGTTCATGAGCACATCTTTGACTTTGACGATGATTTTGAACGAACTTTGAGAAGGAAGAGGAAAGAGCCATATCCTAATCCACCTAGTTCTAGCTCAGAATCTGAGTTTGAGGAGGAAGAAGTGGTCATGGCTCAGGTGGAAGAAGAAGCACAAGTCATGGCAGCAGATAATCGAACGATCAAGGAACTTTCAGCCTCGAGATTGGACAATGCTGCACCCTTATGCATTCAATATCCTAGGGTAGCTCAAGATAAGACCGATGAGTTTGAATTGAAGTCTAGCTTGTTGCATCACATTCCAAAGTACCATGGGCTGTCCATGGAGGATCCAAATAAGCATTTGAAAGAATTTGAAGTGGCATGTTCAAGCATGACCCCAATCAATGTGGATGCCAACATTTTGAAGATGAAAGCTTTTCCATTCTCTCTTTTGGAAAAAGCTAAGGATTGGTTGTATGAGTTAGCACCTGGAACTGTCACATCTTGGGAAAGCATGAAGAGAGCATTCTTAGAAAAAAAAATTCCCATTTCGAGAGTCATTCTCTTGAGGAACAAGATTACTGGAATTCAACAAAATCAAGGGGAGTCATTTCCAGCATATTATGAGCATTTCAAGACTCTTGTTGCATCATGCCCTCAACATCAAATGAAAGAAGAGTTTCTAATTCAATATTTCTACGAATGACTTCTTCCAATTGAGAGACAAATGCTAGATGCATCAGTGGGAGGAGCTTTGGTTGACAAAATACGAATTGATGCCAAGACTTTAACTGCAAACCGAGCCTTGAATGCACAACAATATGAAGGAGTTGGACAGAGAGACATCCCACGACAGCAACATGTGAATGAGGTAAGTGCAATATCTGAAATTCAATCTCAATTGGCTAATCTCACTCTTCTTGTGTCACAGGTTATTGAAAGACCCAAAATGCAAGAAAACACAATCTGTGGTGTATGCTCTATACAAGGATACCAATATGAAAAATGCACTCAATTGATTGAGAATGGAGGATGGGAAAGTGTCAATGTCGTAGGCTATCAAGGACAAAATCAGCCAAGGCATGATCCATACTCTAATACTTACAATCCGGGATGGAGAGATCACCCAAACATCAAATAGAGGGAGCCTCAACAACCTCAACAAGGAGGATTTCGTCCAACACCCCCTGGGATATTTCAAAGGCCATATGCACCAATGCAATCTCAACCACCTCCGGTTCAACCAAGCTTAGGTACATCTTTGGATAATGATAAAGTTATTTAATTACTCACCTCTTTGACGCAGGGGTACAAAATCAAGCTAAAGAGGTGGATGAATTGAAGAAGCAAATAGGGCAGATGACGGAATTCATAGGACAATTTAGAGACCAAGGCAAATTGCCTAGTTCAACCATTGTAAACCTGGGGAGAGGATTTGAATCTGCCAAAGCCATCACTTTGAGAAGTGGCAAGGAAGTTGGAATTGAACCAAAACCATCCAAATCAAGTCAAAAAGAGGATGAGATGCTGTAATTTAAGGAAGAGAAACAAACAAAGGCCACGGCAAGGATAGCACCACCCTTGCCGCAGCCCCCTACACTCCCTAATATGTCCAATACAGGTAAAATGGGTTCAAGTTCTGTTAATTCTAACCCTATTCCACCCAATGTACCTTTCCCTCATAGATTTATGCAATCAAAGAAAGAAGAGAGTGATAAGGACATTCTTGAGACATAGGAAGGTGCAAGTCAATATTCCACTCCTTGATGCAATCAAACAAATTCCAAAGTATGCCAAATTCTTGAAAGAGCTTTTCACAACAAGGAAATGGATTCGGGAGAAAGAGGTGGTACAAGTAAGTGAGAATGTCTCTGCAATGTTGCAAACAAAGCTTCCACCTAAATGCAAAGATCCAGGTAGTTTCACTATCCCTTGTGTAATTGGTAAAACAAGGTTTGAACATGCTATGCTAGATTTAGGTGCATCAATTAATGTCATGCCATATTCTGTTTATGCATCTATGAATCTAGGAGAGCTTAAAAATGATGGTGTTATTATTCAATTAGCCGATCGATTTAATGCATAACCGAAAGGAGTTTTGGAAGATGTTTTGGTGTAGGTAGACCACTTGATTTTTCCTGCAGATTTCTATATGCTTGACATGAAGGACTCAGCCCACTCTTCATATTCACCAATTTTACTTGGACGACCTTTCATGAAAACAGCCCACACCAAGATTGACATGACCAAGGGAGCGTTAACTATGGAGTTTGATGGCGATACGATTAACTTTAAAGTTTCTGAATCTATTGAGAATCCTAATGATGTTTGTTCTTGTTTTGCCATTGTTATAATTAAAAATATAGGGCAGGAACGTTCAGCACCAATTAAGAAGGATGCATTTTGGACCACCAACAAACAAGGAATTGGAATAGAGCACAAGGAACACGCCACTGCCCTCAAACCACCCAATCTGACCGAAAACATCCATAGTGAAATTGTTGACAGTGCTGCTACCTTTGAGTCTTCATCGCAGCATGTTTGTAAGTCTCAATCCCAATTCCGATTCCTATTTCAACTAATAGGTTGTTACCTTCTTTGGTGTAGGTTTCCAATCGAATCCAAGGTGGTGAGAAAGTTTACATTGACTTTAGGAAGCTAAACACCACAATCAGGGAAGATCATTATCCCCTTCCATTCATAGAGCCTTATTATGAGTATTTTGAAGAGCATGTGGTGGAGGATGTACCCTTCCATATCGTGGGCACTAATGGAGCTCAAAATGAGGTATCGTCCAGCTGGAAGACCTTAAAGCAAGCGCTTCTTGGGAGGTAACCCATGCATTCAAATAAAGAAGACCTAGGAAGCTCCAACAATCCACAACCAGATTTGAGTTTCTAAACCCAACTCTTTATTGCTTTTACTTTGCCATGATAGTCATATTTGTTAGTTGTTGTTTGATTGTTTGAGTGTGCGCCTTTTGTTTGAAACATTGAGGACAATGTTTGGTTTAAGTGTGGGGGAGGCGGTAAACAAGCTGTTTTTGCATGAATTTCATGGGATTTATTCACCTATCACTTTTAATGTTGTTACTCACTGTTTTTAAGTGTTTTCATGTATCTTAAACAAAAAATACGAAATTTGAAACAAAATTCGGAAAACAGTTTTGAAAAACTCAAAAAGAGTTGTTTTTGTGTGTTTATTTGTGTCTTAGGGTACCTTCCAACACAATGATGAGGATTTGGTTTTTAATTGCATGACTATTAAAGAAAGTTACAAACATGGATGGAAGTTTGATTTGCTCTTTAGTTTATGCTTAGTTGTAGTTGTTGTTTACGAATTCACATGTAATCACAAAGGAAAAAAATCAATTTTTGTAACATGCTTGAAGGAATGAACTCAAACTAACGCTACAACCTTGAGAGACTTGAGCCTAAACATTATTTGGAGAGTTATAAATCTATGGATTCTTGTTTTCTAAAGTCGTTGCATGATCTCATTGTTTCTTTGCTTGGTCACTACTTAGCATGTGCTTTCATCATTATAATTCCAAATACTAGAACTCACGCTCATTTCATTCAAAGCATGATATTGATTGCATAACATACAATAAGAAGAAGTTGTTTAGATTAATCAGAGCCAAAAAGCCTTATCATTTGCATATGTATTGTAGGTTTAACCCTTTTGAGCCTTAATCAACCTATTTTCTTTGTTAGCCACATTATCCTTACCTAGCCTAGGATAGGACTATCCATACCCTTGTTCTTAAAGAATAGTGAAGCATGACTTAGGGGGAATTCCTTTTGACTTACATATTGCAGAAAAACAAGTGTTGGGGAAGGTAAAAGGGCACGGCAAAAGAAAGAAAGAAAGAAAGAAAAGAGAAAAAAAAAAAAAAAAGGTGAAGAAAAAGTTGTGAAAAGAAAGAAAAAGAGTTGAGAAATAAGTGAGAATGAACTCACAAGTATTGGTTGTTGAAGAAAAGGTCCAAAAGTTTGAATTTGACCCTCAGTTATGTGTGAATCTTCCCTTTGTGTTTAAAAGTTGATTTTTGCATCAAAAGTGAATTCTAAGTGTCAATTTCATTACTTTGCTTCCTATTGCTTTAAGAACTTTTGTTTATCCTTTACCTTTCTTTGTTAGCCAATACCTTAGCCTCGTTACAACCCTTAGACTTCTATCTTGATTGTTATGTGTTTCAATATGTGGAGTTTGAAATTGGTATGAGCATATGGAATCCCTGGTTCTCGCTTCTAAGTAGTAGCATTCTGTTCATGAGATCATATACATGTCATATTAATAATTCCAGAAAATGCTTTCTTTGTTATAACATATGTGAGTATTAGTCTACATCTTTACATCAATCTTTTCACGTATACTTAGTATAGGGAGTGTAGTCAGAAAATCTGTGTGAAAATAGAGAGTATATCTGGTGAGGAATTGAGGGAATTCTCTAAGGCATGTTACTACTTTTAAAATGTTCTTTTAATTGATTAAATGTGAATTAGTGAGTAGTGACTATGGTTAAGTTTTTACTCAAGTGTAAAGAGAGTTAAAATCTATGGGAGTAGTGATTTTTAATATGTCATGTTCATTGGAAATCCCTGAGGCAAATGTTGGAAGGTCTAGATTGTGTTTTGTGTGTTGTGTTTATTTTGTTTTGCTCGAGGAATAGCAAAAGCTAAGTGTGGGGGAATTTGATAGGAGAATATTTATGCGACTTAGTTAGCTTGTTTTCTTGCATTTATGTTGTTAGTTTCTAGTTATTTTAGTATTTTAAGCTATTTTCGTGTGTTTGTAGGTCCAATTGGCTAAAGTGGTAAGAAAGTGCAATTTGGAGCATTTTGGAGCAGTTTTGGGCTTGGAATGGATAGCACATGCTTGGAGGAAGGTGGATGGACGAAATGGAAGACCAAATAAGGCTAGGAATTTGCTAAAGAGATGGAAGAAATTAATTCAAGACTTGGAAGAAAAGGAATCAGCTACAAAGAAGGAAACATGAGTCAAACTTCCTTATATTGACTTAGTCAATCCTTATCTTTTCCTACTTATGTTCCAGCTATCAAGGGGGTTCCTAATCAATTTAGGACACTTAAACATAAGTTCTAGAAGCCTTAATCCCAGCCAAAGGGTCTTTGCCGCACCGATTCTCCCTTTCCTTTTCCCTTGCCGTGCAAGGTATCCCTTTTCCCTTTTAAATTCCTGCCGCAACTTTCCTATCCTTTCTCCCCTAGGATTCTGACTTTAATTACCCTTTTTCCTTGAGGATTTGGGGTCCCCTTTCCCTTGCCGTTCAAGGTATCCCTTTTCCCTTTTAAATTCCTACCGCAACTTTCCTATCCTTTCTCCCCTAGGATTCTGACTTTAATTGCCCTTTTTCCTTGAGGATTTGCGGTCTAAATCTTTCCTAAAACATTTAATTAAAGCCATAATCCTTTCCCTAAAATATATACACTCGGCCGTACCCATTCACACAGCCATAGAATCACATACATAATTCATCCATCATTCATCCCTTACACACCCCCATCCGTGGCCATCATTATCCTTCATACACAATTCCGCACTCTACCATTCATCATACTACCCTACCATTCATCCATCCTTCACCATAATACATCACAACCCAAATTTAGCCATTCCACATCCTTGTGCCGTAGCCTAGCAAGGAAGAAAGAAAGGAGAAGTAGACGTTTTTGCCATTCAAGTTGGATTGTTGGAACGTTTTTAGGTGTAATCTATCTTTTGTTTTCAATGTTTAATTTAAATTCTCTTTGTTTTGCTGTGAACATGAGAGGTTAAACTTGTTTTTGCAAGAGGAGACTTTGAAACCATGATTATATTTGCGATATAAATTGATTAATTCCAGTTCTGATTTCATAAATTGTGAATGCAATTTACTTAACTGTTTGATTAAGAACTGATAGGAGCATATTTATGCTACTTAGTTATGTTATTTCCTTACATTTAGTGAGCTAATTATTACTTATTATAGTGTTTTAAGCTATTTTCGTTTGTTTGTAGGTCCTTATGACAAAGTTGGCAAGAAAAGGCAATTTTGAGCCTTTTAGAGCAGTTTTGGGCTTATTATGGATACCTTTTCTATGGAGCAAGGTGGATGGACAAAATTGGGGTCAAAAGAGGTTAGAAACATGCTACAAATCAGAAAAGGAAAGTTCAAGACAAAGAAGATAAGGAAAGAGCAAGAAATATGGAAACTTATGCTAACAACCTTATCTTATCCAAACCTTATCCTATCTTATCCTAACCTAATCTTGTTCCACCTTAATCCTAGCTGCAAGTGGACCTAAAAACCTAATTTCTAGAAGCCTTATCTGACCCTAAAAGGGTGCCACACCTTTCCCCCTTTTTATGCCTTCAAGAACACCCAAAATCAGCCACAAAACACTTTGTTTCTAGAAGGCCCAATTTTGGACGAAATTCTTAAACCTTTTTCTGATTGGATTCTGATTTAATTTGGCCCTTTTCCTCTTGGATTTGGATTGTATAAGTCCATATCTGAAATTAATTGGGTTAGGACTTGATTTTAAAACCTTTGCCGCAACTTAGGGGGGCCAAATCACTTGTATCTGCTAGGTTTAACCCTAATTCTGATTCCTAGGGTTTTTACCATGCTATATATATATAAAACTTAAGGTGCCACACCCTTCCTAGACACCCGAGGTAGCCATTCATCCTTCAATTCCTTCATTCATTCACACACACACCATCCATTCAGAAAATACAACCTTGTGCCGCAAACCCTAGGGAGGAGAAGGAGTGTCGTGGCTTCCATGGGAGAATGAGACCCTTGTGCTGCAAGAATTTGCATCCATTGGAGATTTTGGGAGTTCTTTCTTCCCTTGTTTCGTTTCCATGTTTATTTTAATTTGCTTTTCAATTGTTATGAACATGTGTAACTAAGTTTTCTTAGTAAGGGGTGAATTCAAAGCCATGGACATATGTTTTAAACGAATTGATTTCCTCCAGATTTTGTTTCTTGAATTGTGAATGTGATTTACTTAATTGATTTATTGAGAACTTGTTCTTGTGTGTTGATTAAGGATGCATACTTAGTTTTCATACATGAATTTGATGCTAGGATATAAGGGAATTTCACCTAATCGTTATGAACTTATATTCACAAGTAGTAAAAATCACTAGTCATGATTGTATTAAGTAAATTCTAGGCAAGAGTATCATGCAATTCATAGTTACGAATGCCTAGTCAATGCTTAGGGTTTTCAAAAAGCTTAATGATCATTGATTTTATCTCTATTATGCAGTTCATGTAGGGAATTTGATAAGAATAATTTGATTGTCGATGCGTATTCCATCCAATTCAATGAAACTAGGAAAATCTTAAAGTTAATTTGTGCTTTTCACACTTAATTTGGGGCATTGTCATTCATGGTTTAAAGGGATAAAATCTGGAAATCAATTTGTGTTACATATGTGCATGTGTGGAGAATCTAACTAGCCGTTTTCCCATTCAATTCACCTAATTTAGTGCCTAATCTATTTAATTTACAATATGTCCAATTTAATTAAATTCATCCAAATCAATTCCCCCTTTTTATTAAGTGTGTTAGATTAGTTAGAAAAGTGTTTGAATCTGTCCAATTTAGTGTTTTGAGTCTAAGTTAGTTAAATTTCATCCAAATCACCCTTTAGAGTCTAGTTTTAGTCTATTTGCTTGTTTTGTGCTGTTTTGAGTCTTTTTAATTTGTTTTGAGTCATATAGGTCTAGTTAAGTGTTTTTAAGTTTAGTTTTGTGTTTTGAAGTCAATTTAGAGTAGATTAGCATCCCTAGTTAATCCCCGGTTAGAACGATCCCACTTGCATATATACTACAATTGTCACAAATAGGGTTTAATTTGTGTGTCAAGTTAATTTTCACATCAAATTTTGGCGCCGTTGCCGGGGATTAGCAAACTTGCTAATCCCTTGTGTTTGTGTCGTGTCAAAGTGTGTCTTAAGGTCAAGAGTGTCGTGTGTTTATTTGTTCTTTCTTTTTGTCTTTACCATGACTTATTTCTTAGTGTTTGGTTGTGTGCCGTGCCTTCTAAGAGAGTTGCTGATTTGTTTTGTTTCCTTGTTCTAGCTACAAGTGTATGACTCGTAGTTCTCATCCCGTTCGTGAGAATATCTTGGAGTTTGACGACGATTTTGAACGAACTTTGAGAAGAAAGAGGAAGCAACCAGAACCTAATCCACCTAGTTCTAGTTCTGAGGCCGAATCTGAAGAAGAAGAAGTGGAGGAAGAAGAACAAGCCATGGATGCGGATAATCGAACAATCAAGGAGCTTTCTGCCTCAGGATTAAATAATGCCATGCCATTATGCTTCAATACCCTAAGGCGGCTCAAGGCAAGACCGATGAGTTCGAATTGAAGTCAAGCTTGCTGCATCACATTCCCAAATACCATGGACTATCCATGGAAGATCCAAACAAGCATTTGAAGGAGTTTGAAGTTGTATGCTCAAGCATGACACCCATTAACGTCGATGGGAATATTTTGAAGATGAAAGCTTTTCCATTCTCTCTTTTAGAAAAAGCTAAGGATTGGCTTTATGAATTGGCACCCGGGACCGTTACTTATTGGGAAAACATGAAGAGAGCGTTCTTGGAGAAGTTCTTCCCTACATCAAGAGTCATTCTCTTGAGGAAGAAAATTAGCGGAATCTAACAAAGTCAAGGAGAATCTTTCCCGGTTTACTATGAGCGTTTTAAAGCCCTTGTTGTTTCATGTCCTCAACATCAAATGAAGGAGGAGCTTCTACTTCAATACTTCTATGAAGGCCTTCTTCCCATTGAAAGGCAAATGCTCGATGCTTCGGCGGGAGGTGCATTGGTGGACAAAACTCCTATGGCAGCCAAGACCCTAATTGCAAATCGTGCTCTAAATGCACAACAATATGAAGGACTTGGGCAAAGGGAGCCCCCACGGCAACAATTGCATGAGGTAAGTTCTCAATCCGACATTCAATCTCAATTAGCTAATCTTACTTCTATTGTGTCTCAGATAGCCAAAGGAATGAAGATACAAAGACCAATTGTATGTGGTGTATGTTCTATCCAAGGACACCCTTCGGAAAGGTGCCCTCAATTGATTGAGAATGGGGGATGGGAGAGTGCAAAAGCCATTGGATTTCCAAGCCAAAATCAGCCAAGGAATGATCCATATTCCAACACATACAATCCAGGTTGGAAAGACCATCCAAACTTCAAGTGGAGGGAACCTCAACAACCTCAACAGCAAGGAGGCTTTAGGCAACAACCCTCGGGGTTCTACACCAAGCCATACGGCTCCAATCCAAACCAATCCCACCTGCCCAAAACAACCAAGGTATGTCTTTAGACAATGATACACTTATTAAGTGACTTACCAATTTGTCTTAGGGGTAAGAAAATCAAACAAAGCGATGCAAAATCAAGACAAAAGGGTGGACCAGTTGGAGAAACAAATTGGGCAGATAGCGAAGTTTGTAGGACAATTCCGAGGCCAAGGCAAACTACCTAGCTCAACCATCGTCAATCCAAAAGGAGGTTTCGAAACCGCTAAGGCTATCACCTTGAGAAGTGGAAGGGAAGTTGGAACTAACCCCGAACCAACCAAATCAAGTCAAAAAGAGGACGAAAAGCTGCTGCTCGAAGAGGAAGAATTGGACAAAGCCACGACAAGGGTGGAACAAACCTTGCCCCAGCCCCCTATTATCCCAAAATAGTCTTACACCACCAAGGTAAGTCCAAATTCAACTTTGTCAAGTTCTATTCCACTAAATGTGCCCTTTCCTAGCAGGTTTAGGCAATCAAAGAAGGAGGAGAGTGAAAAGGACATTTTGGAAACCTTTAGGAAAGTTCAAGTCAACATTCTGCTCCTTGATGCAATCAAGCAAGTTCCTAAGTATGCCAAATTCTTAAAAAAGCTTTGCACAACGAGGAAGAGGATTTCAAACAAGGAGGTAGTCTAGGTAAGTGAAAATGTGTCTGCAGTGCTACAAAGGAAACTACCACCTAAATGCAAAGATCCAGGTAGTTTTACAATTCCTTGTGTTATTGGAAATACTAAGTTTGAACATGCTATGTTAGACTTAGGAGCTTCAATTAATGTCATGCCTTACTCAATTTATGCATCTATGAACTTAGGAGAGCTTAAAAATGATGGTGTAATTATTCAATTGGCCGATCGTTCTAATGCATATCCAAAATGAGTTTTGGAAGATGTTTTGGTGCAGGTTAATAATTTGATCTTCCCAGCGGACTTTTATGTGCTTGACATGGAAGATTCGGCCCATTCTACCCCATTGCCGATCCTCCTTGGGAGGCCTTTCATGAAAACGGCCCGCACCAAGATAGATTTGTTCAAGGGGACATTAACAATGGAATTTGATGGGGAAGTTATTGATTTCAATCTTTCTGAAACTATAAAATATCCTAAAGATGATCATTCTTATTTTTCTATTGATATATTTGATTCATTGGCGCAGTACTATCTTGATTCCTTGGAGAGGGATCCCCTTGAAACGATCATTACTAAAGGAATAGGACTAAAAGACCAATGGGCAAGAGAGGATCAAACCCACGGCATGCATGAGGAATTCCATGCCGTGCCTACATGTGAAGACGAGGCCGAGATGGTTGCTGCCCTTGAGTCGATGCCACAACACTTTGGTAAGCCTCCAAACCCAATTCCAATTCCTGTTTCTACTAACAAGTTGTTACCTTCAGTGATTCAGGCACCCATTCTTGAGCTTAAACCATTGCCGGATCATTTGAAGTATGTCTATTTGGGAGAAAATGAGACGTTGCCTGTCATAGTTTCCTCATCCCTCACAGCAATAGAGGAGGAGAAATTGATTCGGGTGTTGAAAGAGCACAAAACGGCCATAGGATGGACCTTGGCCGACATCAAGGGTATTAGTCCTACAACTTGCATCCATCACATACTTTTAGAGGAGGGGGCTAAACCAACTAGAGAGGCTCAACGCCGGCTCAACCCTCTAATGATGGAAGTTGTGAAAAAAAAGATTATCAAGCTTCTTGATTGTGGGGTGATCTATCCTATCTCGGATAGCCGTTGGGTTTCACCGGTTCAAGTTGTGCCAAAGAAATCCGGAGTGACTGTGGTGAAGAATGCCGAGAATGAGCTTATGCCAACCCATATCCAAACAGGTTGGAGAGTGTGCATTGACTATAGGAAGCTAAACGCCACCACAAGGAAAGATCATTTCCCTTTGCCATTCATTGATCAAATGCTTGAAAGGTTAGCCGGTCATTCTTTTTATTGCTTTCTTGATGGTTATTCGGGATATAATCAAATTTTTATAGCTCCAGATGATCAAGAAAATACTACTTTTACTTGTCCATTTGGTACTTTTGCTTATCGTCGAATGCCATTTGGTTTATGTAATGCACCAGCTACCTTTCAAAGATGTATGGTAAGTATCTTTTCAGATTTTGTAGAAAAGATTATTGAAATTTTCATGGATGATTTTAGCGTGTTTGGTGATTCATTTGATGATTGTTTAGATAATCTCACATTAATCTTGAAACGATGCATTGAAACTAACCTTGTTTTAAATTGAGAAAAATGTCATTTTATGGTAAAACAAGGAATAGTTCTAGGACATATTGTTTCAGCCAAGGGTATTAAAGTTGATAAATCAAAAATAGATCTTGTACGCTACTTACCCTCTCCTACTTCGGTTAGAGAGGTTCGTTCTTTTCTTGGACATGCAGGATTCTATAGGCGATTCATCAAAGACTTTTCTAAGATTTCCCAACCCCTATGCCGACTTCTCCAAAAGGATGTACCATTCAAGTTCGACGAGGAATGTGAGAAGGCCTTCAAACACCTAAAGGAAATGCTCACTTCGGCCCCTATCATAGTTCCACCATATTGGAACCTTCCTATTGAGCTTATGTGTGATGCCTCAGATTATGCATTAGGAGCGGTTTTAGGCCAAGGAAGAACAAGCAGCCGCATGTCATATACTATGCATCCCGGACCCTAAATGATGCTCAATTGAACTACTCCACAACGGAAAAAGAACTTCTTGCTGTTGTTTTTGCTTTAGATAAGTTTCGTTCTTATTTACTTGGTACTAAAGTTATAATCTACTCTGATCATGCAGCGTTAAAGTACTTACTTATTAAGAAGGAGGCCAAACTAAGGCTTATTCGTTGGATGCTTCTCCTTCAAGAGTTCGATATCGAAATCCGGGACAAGAAAGGAAGTGAAAACGTGGTGGCTGACCACTTGAGCCGTATGGTGCATGAGGAGGATGCCATGCCTATCCCAGAGACATTCCCAGATGAGCAGTTGCTGTCCATCGAGGTAAGTGGACCATGGTATGCCGATTTAGTGAACTATTTAGTGTCTAAACAAGTTCCAAGCACCCTAAATAAGCACCAAAGTAATAAACTTAAAAAGGATGCACGTTTTTATGTGTGGGATGACCGATATTTGTGGAAATATTGCCCTGATCAGATTCTACGTAGGTGTGTGCATGAAACGGAGTTTAATTCAATTGTAACCTTCTGTCACATTTATGCATATGGGGGTCATTTTGGCACTCAAAGAACAACACATAAACTTTTAGAATGTGGATTTTATTGGCCTACTATATTTAAGGATGCTAGAATTTTTTGTGTGACTTGTGATCGTTGCCAAAGAACGGGCAATATAGGTGCCAAAGACCAAATGCCGCAACATCCCATCTTTTCTGTCGAAATCTTTGATGTTTGGAGCATTAATTTTATGGGTCTTTTCCCTTCATCTTATGGTTGTGTTTATATTTTACTTCCGGTTGATTATGTTTCGAAATGGGTGGAAGCAAAAGCCACCTGAACTAATGATTCCAAAGTGGTTGTAGAATTTGTGAAAACTAACATATTTGCAAGATTTGGAATGCCAAGGGTTCTTATAAGTGATGGAGGTTCTCACTTTTGTAATCGGACCGTAGAGGCGTTGCTCAAGAAATATAACGTCACACATAAGGTGGCAACACCTTATCATCCTCAAACAAGTGGGCAAGCCGAGGTTTCCAATCGGGAAATCAAACAAATTTTGGAGAAGACCGTTGGGCCAACTCGGAAGGATTGGAGCTTGCGTTTGAATGATGCATTGTGGGCATATCGTACCGCCTACAAAACACCAATTTGAATGTCCCCATTTCGGCTCATCTATGGGAAACCATGCCATCTTCCCGTTGAATTGGAGCACAAAGCACATTGGGCAGTCAAGACAGTCAATATGGACATAGATGCCGCTAGAACTCATAGGAAGCTTCAATTGAATGAGCTTGAGGAGATAAGGAATGAGGCTTATGAGAACGCGCGCATTTACAAAGAGAAAACAAAGGCTTACCATGACAAGATGATTTGTAGCAAGACATTCTCAATAGGGCAGAAAGTGTTACTTTTCAATTCTCGCCTTCACTTGTTTCCAGGTAAGTTACGTTCTAAATGGATAGGTCATTTTGTTATTACTAATGTCTTTTCTCATGGTGCGGTCCAAATTCAAAGTTTGAAGACGGGACATGAATTTAAAGTGAATGGACACCGTTTGAAGCCCTACTACAAGAATTTCAAGGAGTATGCCGTGGAGGACATACCCCTCCATGCCGTGAGCCCTAGTGAAGATTAAAAGGAGGTATCGTCCGGCTAGAAGACGTTAAAGCAAGCGCTTCTTGGGAGGCAACCCATGTGTTCAAACAAGGAGACGATGGAACTCTATCTCCACAACCAGATTTACGTTCTTAAACCCTACTCTTTATTGCTTTTACTTTGCCATGCTTGTCATGTTGTTAGTTGTCTTATTTTTTTGTTTGTTTGTGAGTCTATGCTTAAAACATTGAGGACAATGTTTGGTTTAAGTGTGGGGGGTAAACAAGTTGTTTTTGCATGATTTTCGTGGGATTTTATCACCTATCACTTCTAATGTTGTTTCTCACTGTTTTTAAGTGTTTTTAGTGTGTACTGAAGTGTTTTAATGTATTTTGATCAGAAAATACGAAAATTTTGAAAAAAAAAAAATATCAAAAAAAGTGTTTTAAAAACCCAAAAAGAGTTGTTTTTGGAGTCGTTTTTTGTTTTTATGTTTGTTTGTGTCTTAGGATACCTTCCAACACAATGATGAGGATTTGGTTTTTAATTGCATGACTATTAAAGAAAGTTACAAACATGGATGGAAATTTGATATGCTTTTTGATTTATGCTTAGTTGTAGTTGACATTTACGAAGTCACATATAATCACAAAAGAAAAAAATCAGTTTTTGTAACATGCTTGAAGGAAGAAACTCAAACTAACGCTACAACCCTGAGAGACTTGAGCCTAAACGTTCTTTGGAGAGTTATTAATCTTGATTTCTTGTTTTCTAAAGTCGTTGCATGATCTCATTGTTCTTTGCTTGGTTGCTACTTAGAATGCGTTTTATCACTATAGTTTCAAATACTAGAACTCATACCCGTTTCATTCAAAGTATGAAATTGATTAACATAACAAATAACAAGATGAAGTTATTTAGTTTAAGCCCAGAGCCAAAAAGCCTTAACCCTTTGCATATGTATTGTAGGATTAACCCCTTTGAGCCTTATTTAGCCTCTTTTCTTTGTTAACCACAATATCCTTACCTAGCCTAGAATAGGACTTTCCATACCCTTGTTCTTGAAGTATAGTGGAGCATGACTTAGAAGGAATTCCTTTTGAGTGACATTCGTGCAAAAAACAAGTGTGGGGGAAGGGATTTTTGTGTGTATGTGCGTGCCAAAGTCTTAAAGGAGGCACGGAAAAAAGAAAAAAAAATGTGAAAAAGAAGAAAAAGAAGAAGAAAAGAAACAAAAGTAGTTGAAAATAAGTGAGAATGAACTCACAAGTGTTGGTTGTTGAAGAAAGGGTCCAAAAGTTTGAATCCGGCCCTAAGTTTTGTGTGAATCCCCCTTGGGTGTTCAAAGTTGGTTTCTGCATTCAAAAGTCAATTCTAAGTGTTTATTTCATTACTTTGCTTACTATTGCTTTAAGAACTTTTGTTATCCTTACCTTTCTTTGTTAGCCAATACCTTAGCCCTGTTACAACCCTTAAACTTATATCTTGATTGTTATGTGTTTCAATATGTGGAGTTTAAAATTGGTTTGAGCATATGGTATCCCTGGTTCTCGTGTCTAAGTAGTGGCATTCCATTCATGAGATCATATACATATACATGTTAATAATTCCAGAAAGTGCCTTCTTTCATTATACATATGTGAATGCTAGTCTACATGTTTACATCATTCTTCTCGCATATACCTAGTGTAGGGAGTGTAGTCAGAAAATCTGTGTGAAAATAGAGAGTACATCTTGTGAGGAATTGAGGGATTCTCTAAGGCATGTTACTACATTCAAAATCATGTTTTAATTGATGAAATGCGAGAGAGTGAGTGGTAACAATGATTAAGTATGTGCTTGAGGGTAGGGATAACTAAAATCTATGGGAGTGGTGATCTTTAATATGCCATGTTGCATTGGAAATCCCTGAGGTAATGTTGGAAGGTCTAGGTTGTGTTTTGTTTGTTTTGTTTATTTCGTTTTGCTCGAGGACTAGCAAAAGCTAAGTGTGGGGAAATTTGATAGAAGCATATTTATGCTACTTAGTTATGTTATTTCCTTACATTTAGTGAGCTAATTATTACTTATTATAGTGTTTTAAGCTATTTTCGTTTGTTTGTAGGTCCTTATGACAAAGTTGGCAAGAAAAGGCAATTTTGAGCCTTTTAGAGTAGTTTTGGGCTTCTTATGGATACCTTGTATATGGAGCAAGGTGGATGGACGAAATTGGAGTCAAAAGAGTTAGAAACATGCTACAAATCAGAAAAGGAAAGTTCAAGACAAAGAAGATAAGGAAAGAGCAAGAAATATGGAAACTTATCCTAACAACCTTATCTTATCCAAACCTTATCCTATCTTATCCTAACCTAATCTTGTTCCACCTTAATCCTAGCTGCAAGTGGACCTAAAAACCTAATTTCTAGAAGCCTTGTTTGACCCTAAAAGGGTGCCACACCTTTCCCCCTTTTTATGCCGTCTAGAACACCCAAACTCAGCCACAAAACACTTAGTTTCTAGAAGGCCCAATTTTGGACGAAATTCTAAACCTTTTTCTGATTGGATTCTGATTTAATTTGACCCTTTTCCTCTTGGATTTGGATTGTATAAGTCCATATCTGAAATTAATTGGGTTAGGACTTGATTTTAAAACCTTTGCTGCAACTTAGGGGGCCCAAATCACTTGTATCTGCTAGGTTTAACCCTAATTATGATTCCTAGGGTTTTTACCATGCTATATATATATATATATATATATATATATATAACTTAAGGTGCCACACCCCCCTAGACACCCGAGGCAGCCATTCATCCTTCAATTCGTTCATTCATTCACACACACACCATTCATTCAGAAAATACAACCTTGTGCTGCAAACCCTAAGGAGGAGAAGGAGTGTCGTGGCTTCCATAGGAGAGGGAGACCCTTGTGTCGCAAGAATCTGCATCCATTGGAGACTTTGGGAGTTCTTTCTTCCCTCGTTTCGTTTCCATGTTTATTTTAATTTGCTTTTCAATTGTTATGAACATGTGTAACTAAGTTTTCTTAGTTAGAGGTGAATTCAAAGCCATGGACATATGTTTTAGATGAATTGATTTCCTCCAGATTTTGTTTCTTGAATTGTGAATGTAATTTACTTAATTTATTTATTGAGAACTTGTTCTTGTGTGTTGATTAAGGATGCATACTTAGTTTTCATACATGAATTTGATGCTAGGATATAAGGGAATTTCACCTAATCGTTATGAACTTATATTCACAAGTAGTAAAAATCACTAGTCATGATTGTATTATGTAAATTCTAGGCAAGATTATCATGCAATTCATAGTTACGAATGCCTAGTCAATGCTTAGGATTTTCAAAAAGCTTAATGATCGTTGATTTTATCTCTATTAGGCAGTTCATGTAGGGAATTTGATAAGAATAATTTGATTGTCGATACGTATTCCATCCAATTCAATGAAACTAGGAAAATCTGAAAGTTAATTTGTGCTTTTCACACTTAATTTGGGGCATTGTCATTCATGGTTTAAAGGGATAAAATCTGGAAATCAATTTGTGTTACATATGTGCATGTGTGGAGAAGGACCCTCTAACTGATAGGGGCATATTTATGCACCTTAGTTTAGCTTGTTATTGTGCATTTATAGTGTTTTTCCTTAGTAAAGTAGTCTTTTAAGCTAGTTTTATGTATTTTCAGGATTTAAGGGCAAAGTATGCAAAAGGATGCATTTTGAGGTTATTTGGAGCATTTTTGGGCATGGATTGGATAGCTTAACCATGGAGCAAAGAGGAT
>NW_025999614.1:0-47694 GCF_019419815.1 Pyrus x bretschneideri | reverse complement strand
GGAAGTATGCCCACAAAGCCACTCATTTGATGTAATAGCTTTTTGGAATACTTAATGTATTAAACTTTTATATGCTTAATAGAGGGCAAAGCTTATTGTTAATCACTATTTATTGTATCTTGTGTTTAAGCAATAAGGGAATCCAAGGAATGTATTTGATCTAAGAGACAAGTGATTTAAGTTAGTTAAATTAACGAGACCTTTCTCTTATGCTCATTCCTAAAACGTTCCTAGCCATAGGATTGCCAATTGGGCATTGACAATCCACTAAGGTTAGTATGTGTTATGTCGACTCAAGCGTGAGTATGAACTAGTCTCAAGTCATTTGGTGTTGGACACTAAGGCAAACACATAGGTGCTCGAAAGAGTAATCGAGTACACTGAACAACGATCAAACGAGAGTTCGAACATACATGTCATGTGAGAACTCAATAGTTGCAATATGCAAAGTAGTCCTTTGACCTGAGGCATCATTGATGTCTAATGGTTAGGTCCTTGATCTTTGATTATGTCAACGGCATTCCATTGGAGTGTCCACGGCATTGTTGGGGTCAAGCTATCTAGTCATGTAGGCATATGAATGCACAACAAGGGATCTCTAACCTTCCATGATGGAAGGAGAATACTCTAAGATATGATTCGAGAGTCTTTGGCCAAAGCATATGAATATGACTAAGGAAGATGTTCCAAATCTTATTCAATTGAATCATATAGAGAAGTATCACATTGGATAGTAGACATGAAACAAACTATCACTTAAACAATGTGATTAAGAGTATTGTATTAGAGAAGGACCGTATTGCATTGTAGTTGTAACTGGATAGGTTCTCCAACCACTTCTACTTAGCTTGGGTAACCATGACATGCTGCTAGGCGTCACCCATGGTTTGTGGAAGCCCTAAAGATTAGCAAACACTAATTTTAAGGGAGAATTGAAATGTGGTTTCAATTCACAATCGATCGTTAAGAGTAACATCGCCCACTACCTCGCTAATTGGAACCTAATGGATCGTACACCGAGTAAAGATATAAGTGAAGAAATTATATGAAATGGATAAGCAATTAAATGGTTTAATAGAAGAATGGTCAAGATTAATTAAATAGTTAATTAATTATACGAAACGTTCGTATTGGGCGTTTAAGTTAGTTTTGGGCTTCGGGGCACAAAAACGTTTTGGTCCACAAGGCCCATTATGTTTAAAGTTGTATGACAACTAAAACAAAATGGGCAATTAAGCCCAATAACAACTAATGGCCGGCCATAAGGGTGGAGGGTAGTGAACTTGGCTTAATTGTAAGTTTGCCACTCCATTGTGAGGTGGTATAAAGACATCTTTATAGCCATTTCATCTTTAGGGTTTTCTAATTGAATTTGGGTGAAACCTATTCTCTCATTTTCTACATAGAGGCCGGCCACCTTAGGTGAGGAACATCTAGCAATCTTTCTTCCCTAAGTCATCAATTTCATCTTCACACAACATCTTTGGTGTGGAGACTTAGAGACACCAAAATTTTGGTGTTTTGGAGAACAAATCATCAAATCCTCAAAGAAGAAAAGGAGCACTAAAAGGGAGAAAATCACAAGGAAGATCCAAGGAGCAAGGAGGTGACTTGAAGGCCCTCCACTTGGGTGAATCCCTTGTGCAATCAAGGATGAGCTTCAAGGGTAAAGAATCTCTAAAATTCTTATTCTCTTTAATATTGTTAAAGAGTCTTATGGTTCACCATATACTAGGCTTTGAAAGTCATGGGTTTTGATAGGAGCATATTCATGCGACTTAATTAGCTTGTTCTCGTGCATTTATGTTGTGTTTACTTATCTATTTCAGTGTTTAAGGCCACTTTTGTGTATTTTCAGATTATAAGGCCAAAGTGTGCAAGAAGATGCAAATTGGAGCCTTTTGGAGCGAAAGAGGAATGAATGAGTTGAAGACGTAAAGAAATGACGAATTCCTACTCCAACGATGAATTCTTACCAAAACGAGGAATCCTACTCAAACAAGGTTTCCTATTGTAGGAAAGTTAACCTTAAGTTTCCCGTTTTGGTAACCTTTCCTAATCTTAAACGTCCGTATTTTCTAGCCACTTTGAAGTCCTTGTAGGCGCTTTAGGACACAAAACGAAGGCCCTAGGGCCCTTAACACCCAATGCCGTGGGCTTTAGCCCAAGTCCTTTCCCTTGCCGTGCAAGGGGGGCATTTTAGGCCCAAATCCATGCATTAAACCCTAAACCCTAATTCTAAACCCTAGCCTTATTCCTTGCAGCCACTCTCCCTTTTATTTCTGAATTTTAACCTATTTCTCTCTTAAATTAAACAAAGCCGCACCTAATTTTTAGTCTAGGGCATTTTGCAGCCATTCTACCCCATTTTATGATTTACCCTAATAAACAAAAATAATAATAAAAAGCGGCAGCCACCATATAGGATTATCTTTTTCTTTGCCGTGCATTTGGCACACCATTCTAGCCGCAATTCCCATTTCATGCCATATATTTTTTATGCAGCCACCAATTTTACATGATCCCATTATTCAATTCCAAAACCCGTGCATTCCTACCCTACTCCATATTCTCCCCAAAAAACCGTGCAGCCTTCTTCCACATATATTCCCTCCATCAGCCGCACAATCACCCTAATTCTCCTCTAGCAGCCGCAACATATAGCCCTCCATTCCAGCCACTTTATTTCATTCCAGCCGCAACTTCACACCATATTCTCTCAAACAGCCGCAGCAAGAAGAAAGGAGGAAGAGGAATTTAAATCGCGCAGAAATTCAAGTGGATTCGTTGGGCGTTTTAGGTGTAATCAATCCTTTGTTCTTTATGTTTAAATTCAATTGTATTTTTCTTGTTGTGAACATGAGAGGCTAAATCCCCCTAGTTAGCTAGGGGGTGATTCGAAACCATGTTTATGCTTGCAATATGAATTGATTACTTTCGGTTGGAATTTCATAAGTTGTGGATTCAATTCGTTCATCTATTTGATTGATAACTTATTTGTGTATGTTGATTGAGAGTGCACGCTTAGTTTTCATGCATGAATATGATGCTAGATTATGAGGGAGTTTCACCTAATAGTTACAATCTTATAATCACAAGTAGTGAAGGTCGCTTGAAAACGATCGCGTTGAATGAATTCTTAGCATAAGTTTCATGCAATTCATAGTAACGAATGCTTCGTCAATGCTTATGTTTTTCATAGAACTTAATGATTCTTGCTTGTATCTCTATTATGCAATTCATGTAGGGAACTTGTAGGGAATGTTTTGGGTTGTCGTATGCAGTCATCCAACTTAATAACTTGTGGAAAAACTGAGGGTTAATTAGTGCAATTCACGGTTAATTTGGGGCGTTGAGTTTCATAATTTATCGAAAGACCAACTGAAAATCATTTTGTATGCAAGTGTAACATGTGTGGAGAAGAACCTTCTAGCTAGCATTCATCCATATTTTCATCACATTCATATTTACATTCTGCCTTAAATTTACAATATGTGCATTTAATTTATTTTCGTCAAAATCTCAAACCCCCTTTACTTTAGTGTCCAATTTAGTTAGAAAGTGTCTTAGTTTGTGTTTATAAGTGTTTTGTATTCTTTGACTCTTTTGATTTGTTTTAGTGTTTTATTGTTTAGTTTGCATTCTTTGAGTCTAGTTTAGTGTTTTTAATGTTTATTTCACGTTTTTGAGTCAATCTCCAAGTGATTTTGCAATCCCTCCTAATCCCCGGTTAAGAACGATCCCTACTTATTCATATACTACAATTGTCACAAGAGGGTTTTAATTTGTGTGCTTACTTAGTTCGCATCAGGTTTTATGAATTGTTTTTGAATGCATGCCTACTTTAAAGTGTTATTAGTTTGCATATGTATTCAAATGTTCATACATGTTCTTAGCTAGGACAAAATTTTTCCTTCAAGTGGTATCAAGAGCCTAGGCCTAGTTTATGGTGGATCCTTTTGGGTTTTGTGATTTTTCCATATTTTGTGATTTAAGTGCTGTAAATGTTACAAGCTTTGTTCTTGCTTTGAATATAAATTTTACTTGAAAATTTAGCATCTCAAATGTTGTAGATGTATTTCATTAAAGCATGAATAATGGAACTAAAAGTTGGTGCCAAGTGTTTTGGGATTTTCGGCCAAATCCAAAGGGTGATTTTTTGGGTTCATGTTAGGCTTGTTAAAATGGTTTTAAAGTGCTTTTTGGAACCCCTAAGTACCCTAGGATATTAACCCTCTTTTGAGTTGTGAAAATTTGAGTTTTTGGTGAAAGCAAACATCCATGGAGCTATTATGAGTTTTCATGTATGTTCTTCATATTTCTTGAAGTTCTTATCAAGAACAAAAAGTTTTGAAGTTTTGATTCAAAAGTTTTATGTTTTACATAAAGTTTTGATTATTAGTTGATGGGTGATGATTATTGGTGAGAAATGATTAAATGGCTTTAATTATGTCGAAGATATATTTTTGAATATTAGTTGATGGATGATGATTGTTGGTAAGAAATGATTAAATGGTTTTAATTATATCAAAGATATATTTTCTTTTCAAACCATCCCCACCATCTTTAATCTCACCCACCAAAATCCACTTACAAAATTCTTTTTATCAAAAATCTCTATAACAACTATCCATGGCCGGCCACCCCTCTAGTGGGGTGCTTTTGTGCAATTAAATAAAGTTTTGATACTTTTGTGTATTTGCATTTTGACCCCAAAAGTTTTTTGTTTTAACAAAGTGACCCAAATTGTTGTGGTCATTGTTTTTGGCCCAAAAAACAAAATGAGAACAAAAATTGTTTTGTCTCTTTAATGAGAATTTGATTTTCATTATATTTAGTTCTATTTAAATCAATTCTATGGATCCAAAAACCAATTGTTTAAAGTTGCTTTCTTAGTTAATTTAGTTAATTAAGAAAAGGGTGATTATGAACCAAAGGCCTCGATAATTGAGCTATGTGATTGGCCGATTTACATTATGAATGCTTGGGTTTTAAGTAATGTAGATTTGAATGTAATTTGATTAGTTCAAGTTGTTGTAAAGGGCATAAGCCCATTATTTGTATTGTAAAAGGGCATAAGCCCTTCTTATTATTTCATGTATTCCTCTTTGTTTATATGTATCCAAATTGGAATAGTTGGGTCCAACGCCCAATAGGAAATAACGGTTTAATTGGATTAAACGCGTAAGTAAAATCAACAACTATCTACCTTAAACCCAAGGTCCAACACAAGGCTCGTGTTGGATCAAATCAAACGGTTCATAATCATCCTAAAACCTAATATGACTATATAGTCCATATGAGGATGCAATGCGTTCGTTAGTAGTTCCATATAGTCTCGCTTGTTTCAACGAAACAGTGGGAGTATTATATGCTACTAAATCATATTAACTTGGACCAATAGTTATGATAGGGCCATGTTCTTTTAATATGATTAAAATGTTTTTGATGTAGCCCAAAACTACTCCCTCAAACGAATATTAAGTTGATAAACGAGAAATGTTTTGAACATTTCTTCGTAGGCCTTCCACCGTGGTGGGCTCCAATCGTTTGTGACTCATGCACCGGCTTCACCCTATAATGGGGAAGTACAAAGTATGGGCTTACATCCAGGAGGAGTCCATAAACATATGATGAGGTGAGTGTAGACAACGAGTATGACCAACATGATATAATTCTGAGGTTGTGCTTGAACCTCTACATAAACTAAGCATGGTGGGAATAACTTAACTAAGTGCAATGGTGCCAACATGATATAATTCTGAGGCATTCATTCTCTAGAGGCCAAACTAGATGGGTAATTACAAGAGTTGTAAATGACTAAAGTGTTATTCTCTCATCATTATTTTTGCTAACCAACATGATATAATTCTGAGGTGGGATTGGTAATGGTGAGTCTCCCATGCCCCGCTAAGAGTTCAATATAACTCTCGAATTCCATTGAGGGATGTGGAGTTTGCCAAAAATAGTGGGTGGTACTATTTGATTCAAGACCCAATCAAGTAGTTAATCAACAATCTAATACGATTTCTGTTATGTTATGTAGTTAACGACATGCCTAAAATACTACCCACCATTATACTTGACAAAATGGCCCAAGACTTTTTCCTTGCATATCTTTCGGATGATTTCACTAAGTTTATTGTAAACTATAAAGTGAATAGATTCGATCATACTTTTAACGAGATGATTGACATGTGCTGTAAATTTGAAAGATGTTTCAAAAAGGACAGTGGGAGTGAGAATGCAGAAACAAGGAAAAGGTTACGTAAGAAGAAGGCAAAGAAATCCAAAGGAACATGCTTTCATTGTGGAAGGGATGAACGTTGGAAGAAGAAATACAGGGTGCGCATTGCGAGCCTTATGACACGAACTTTTGAAGAGACTATTTCGGTCATAGAAAGTGCTTTTACAGTGAGCTCCAATTCCTGGATATTTGATTCAGGCGCTAGTCAACATATCTGTAATACGATGCAGGGACTAGTAGGGAGCAAGACACTGCGCAATGGGGAGATGGTTGTGCGAGTTGGGAACGGCGCCAAAATCTCTGCAAAAGCAATAGGCACCTACATGCTTAACCTACCCTCTGGGGAAGTCCTGGAACTTAAAAATTGTTTATATTTTCCTTCATGTATAAAGAATTTGATTTCTATCTCTAAGCTTTTACGAGATGGGCACTCAGTATTGTTTGACAAAATGAGTTGCACTTTATACTTGAACGGTCGTATTATCTCTCATGGTAATATGATAGAGGGACTTTTTCACCTAGAGACGAATAGTGGGATGCACTGTATTGAAAGCGGGAATACCTCAAAACCCAAAAGGGCCAGAGAAGAAGTTAACCAAGTTAGACTTTGGCATCTTAAACTTGGACATGTAAACCAGGATAAGATTCGCAAGATGTCGAAAGATGGATATCTTAGCCCATTAGGTAATGACCTCATGGGAACTTGTGAACCTTGTCTACTGGGGAAGATGACCAAATCTCCATTCACTGGGAAAGAAGAGCGTGCCACTCAGTTAATCCACACTGACGTATGTGGACCTATGTCTACTACGTCGAGAGGAGGCTTCTCCTACTATATCACATTCACCGACGATCACTCTCGGTTTGGCTATTTGTATCTTATGAAGTACAAGTCAGAGTCCTTTGAAAGGTTCAAAGAATTCAAGAATGAAGTTGAGAAGCAAACTGGGAAACAGATAAAGACCCTAAGATCGGATCGAGGGGGTGAATATCTGAGTGACAAGTTCCTAGATTATCTCAAAGAGTGTGGAATTGTATCACAGTGGACTCCACCAGGAACTCCTCAACATAACGGAGTTTCTGAGAGGAGAAACCGAACCTTGATGAACATGGTTCGTTCTATGATGAGTTCCGCTGATCTACCAATATCATTCTGGGGATATGCACTACACACAGCAGCTTATTTGCTGAATGCAGTGCCTTCTAAATCTGTTCCACAAACACCATATGAGATATGGTATGGAAAGAAGCCAAGTCTTAAACATCTTAAGATTTGGGGTTGTCCAGCATACGTTAAGAAACAAGATGCTGGAAAGCTTGAAGCGAGATCCGTTAAATGCTATTTTATAGGGTATCCTAAACAAACCTATGGATACGAATTCTATCACCCTGACGACCAGAAAGTCTTTGTCACCAGAACTGCTATATTCATGGAGGATGAATTAGTTTTTAAAGGAACTAGCAAGATAGAATTGAAGGAAATTAATGAGATTAATGATGAACCACAAACAAGCACTCGACAAGTTGACAACCCTGTTCCTGAACCCCTAGCTCCACGTAGATCTGAACGGGTTAGTAAGCAACCTAGGAGGTATGGCTTAGACAATGACTTTGCGGAATTGCACCTTCTAGGTGACAATGACACAAAGAAGGACCCTAGAGACTCCAATGAAGCAATGTCCGACATTGATTCAAAGAGATGGCATGAGGCCATGAAATCCAAGGTGGATTCCATGTATCAAAATCAGGTCTGGACTCTTGTAGACCCTCCAGAAGGAATAGTACTTGTTGGAAATAAATGGGTATTCAAGAGGAAGATAGGCGTTGATGGGAACGTGGAGACTTATAAGGCTAGATTAGTAGCCAAGGGTTATAGGCAACGAGAAGGGATTGACTATGAAGAAACTTTCTCTCCTGTAGCCATGATTAAGTCCATTCGGATTTTGCTTGCTATAGTTGCGTACCATAATTATGAAATCTGGCAAATGGACGTGAAGACAGCCTTTCTGAACGGCTACCTAGAGGAAGAGCTTTATATGGCTCAACCCGAAGGTTTCGTGTCCAAGTCTGAAAAGACTAAGGTATGCAAGCTTCAGAGGTCCATTTATGGACTTAAGCAAGCCTCCAAGAGCTGGAACATTCGTTTTGATACTGAAATCAAATCGTTTGGTTTTACTCAAAACGAAGACGACAATTGTGTTTATCAAAAGGTCGTTGGGGAAGCAGTTGTATTCCTAGTGTTATATGTAGATGACATATTACTATTCGGGAATGACACTGCAGTACTTTCTTCTGTAAAAGTGTGGTTGTCCAAAACCTTCCACATGAAAGATTTAGGAGATGCATCTTATGTACTTGGGATAAAGCTCTATCGTGATAGATCCAGAAAATTAATTGGATTATCCCAATCTATGTACATTGATAAGGTGCTAAGTAGGTTCCAGATGGAACAATCTAAGAAAGGTTTTCTTCCTGTGAGACATGGAATTCACCTTTCTAAGTCCATGGGACCTAAGACTCCTGAAGAGATACGGCAAATGAATACTATTCCTTATGCTTCCGCTATAGGAAGTCTCATGTATGCCATGATATGCACAAGGCCTGATATCGCATATGCTGTGAGCATTACTAGTCGATATCAATCTAACCCAGGATCAGAACACTGGGCAGCTGTCAAGACGGTCCTTAAGTACTTAAGAAGAACTAAGGACATGTTCCTCGTTGATGGAGGAGCGACAGAGTTGCGAGTGGAAGGCTATACAGACGCAGATTTCCAATCTGATGTCGATGATAGAAGTTCCAACTCCGGATATGTATTCACTCTGAATGGTGGGGCTGTCAGCTGGAAAAGCAAGAAACAAAGTGTAATTGCTGATTCCACGACAGAGGCTGAATATATCGCTGCAGCTGAAGCCGGCAAAGAAGCGTTTTGGATGAAGAAGTTCATCACTGAACTTGGAGTGGTTCCAACCATTACGTCACCAATAACTTTGTACTGTGATAATAATGGGGCGATAGCTCAAGCCAAGGAACCCAGGGCACATCAAAAGAACAAGCATTTTGATAGGCGCTTTAATATCATTAGAAGATATGCTGTCGAGGGGAAAGTCAACATCCTCAAAGTTGCTTCAGCCGATAACGTAGCAGATCCACTAACGAAGCCAATGTCTCAAATCCAACTTGACCACCATATGGAAAAGATGGGTATTAGATACATGGGAGGATGGCTTTGAGTGCAAGTGGGAGATTGTTGGAAGTATGCCCACAAAGCCACCCATTTGATGTAATAGCTTTTTGGAATACTTAATGTATTAAACTTTTATATGTTTAATAGAGGGCAAAGCTTATTGTTAATCACTATTTATTGTATCTTGTGTTTAAGCAATAAGGGAATCCAAGGAATGTATTTGATCTAAGAGACAAGTGATTTAAGTTAGTTAAATTAACGAGACCTTTCTCTTATGTTCATTCCTAAAACGTTCCTAGCCATAGGATTGCCAATTGGGCATTGACAATCCACTAAGGTTAGTATGTGTTATGTCGACTCAAGCGTGAGTATGAACTAGTCTCAAGTCATTTGGTGTTGGACACTAAGGCAAACACATAGGTGCTCGAAAGAGTAATCGAGTACACTGAACAACGATCAAACGAGAGTTCGAACATACATGTCATGTGAGAACTCAATAGTTGCAATATGCAAAGTAGTCCTTTGACCTGAGGCATCATTGATGTCTAATGGTTAGGTCCTTGATCTTTGATTATGTCAACGGCATTCCATTGGAGTGTCCACGGCATTGTTGGGGTCAAGCTATCTAGTCATGTAGGCATATGAATGCACAACAAGGGATCTCTAACCTTCCATGATGGAAGGAGAATACTTTAAGATATGATTCGAGAGTCTTTGGCCAAAGCATATGAATATGACTAAGGAAGATGTTCCAAATCTTATTCAATTGAATCATATAGAGAAGTATCACATTGGATAGTAGACATGAAACAAACTATCACTTAAACAATGTGATTAAGAGTATTGTATTAGAGAAGGACCGTATTGCATTGTAGTTGTAACTGGATAGGTTCTCCAACCACTTCTACTTAGCTTGGGTAACCATGACATGCTGCTAGGCGTCACCCATGGTTTGTGGAAGCCCTAAAGATTAGCAAACACTAATTTTAAGGGAGAATTGAAATGTGGTTTCAATTCACAATCGATTGTTAAGAGTAACATCGCCCACTACCTCGCTAATTGGAACCTAATGGATCGTACACCGAGTAAAGATATAAGAGAAGAAATTATATGAAATGGATAAGCAATTAAATGGTTTAATAGAAGAATGGTCAAGATTAATTAAATAGTTAATTAATTATACGAAACGTTCGTATTGGGCGTTTAAGTTAGTTTTGGGCTTTGGGGCACAAAAACGTTTTGGTCCACAAGGCCCATTATGTTTAAAGTTGTATGACAACTAAAACAAAATGGGCAATTAAGCCCAATAATAACTAATGGCCGGCCATAAGGGTGGAGGGTAGTGAACTTGGCTTAATTGCAAGTTTGCCACTCCATTGTGAGGTGGTATAAAGACATCTTTATAGCCATTTCATCTTTAGGGTTTTCTAATTGAATTTGGGTGAAACCTATTCTCTCATTTTCTACATAGAGGCCGGCCACCTTAGGTGAGGAACATCTAGCAATCTTTCTTCCCTAAGTCATCCATTTCATCTTCACACAACATCTTTGGTGTGGAGACTTAGAGACACCAAACTTTTGGTGTTTTGGAGAACAAATCATCAAATCCTCAAAGAAGAAAAGGAGCACTAAAAGGGAGAAAATCACAAGGAAGATCCAAGGAGCAAGGAGGTGACTTGAAGGCCCTCCACTTGGGTGAATCCCTTGTGCAATCAAGGATGAGCTTCAAGGGTAAAGAATCTCTAAAATTCTTATTCTCTTTAATATTGTTAAAGAGTCTTATGGTTCACCATGTACTAGGCTTTGAAAGTCATGGGTTTTATGAATTGTTTTTGAATGCATGCCTACTTTAAAGTGTTATTAGTTTGCATATGTATTCAAATGTTCATACATGTTCTTAGCTAGGACAAAATTTTTCCTTCAGATTTGGCTTCGGTCACCTAGAAATATGACGAGAACGGTGGTGGTTGATCAAGTGAGAGTGATGTGGAGGGAGCATGTGGAGGTGGAGAAGAGGTTGGACCATGATTTAAGTAGGTTCAAGATGGTGTACCCTAAAGAGTACTTAAATATAGGTGTAATGTTCTATTCTTTTCTGTATAGTTGTTATATTTGACTATGTGATTGTTAGTATTACTGAGGGTAAATATGTAAAGTGTTAATTCTGTTAACATTATAAATACCAAGTGTATAACTAACTATTTTTTTAATGAGAAATACAAGTGTTACAGTTAAAAGTTTTATTCTTCTCTAAGCTTCCTCTGTAAGTATCAATATGGTATCACACGCCATTTGCCTCCCGACGATTTCGATCCGTCCAATTTCCGCTGTCGTTCTTTGATTCTTAAAGAGAATTCCTCTCTGTTTCTTTGATTTGTGATCTTGCGAAGTTGTATTGTGTGTATCAATGGCTTCTCAGTCAGAATCCTTTCACGAATTAGTGCCAAATCTGGCCCTAATTTCATCCTCATCAAACCCTAACTTCTCAAATTCGTATACTTTTCTTATGATTTAGAATATTGGAAGCATGGTTCGATTCAAGCAGAAACGCTCCAATTATCTTCCATGGCGTGTGTTGTTTGCTCCGATTTTTTGCCGCTACAAACTCATTAGTGTTATTGATGGCACATAACCGTATCCTTCTGCTCTGCTTCAAGATCGTTTAATCAATCCGGCCTTTGGACTTTGGTATAAAAAAGATCAGAACCTCCTTATTTGGTTAAATTCATGCTCATATGAACTACATCTACAACATTTGAGATGGCAAATTTTCTAACAAAATTTACATTCAAAGAAGCAAGAATAAAGCTTGTAACAATTACAACATTCAAATCACAAACTATGAACTACAAAACCCAAAAGGATTCACCAACTACTAGACTTAGGCTCTTGATACCACTTGAAGGAAGATTTGTGAAAAACAAGTTCATTTGAGCAACATCAACAACATGCAATTAACAATTAAAAGGCGGAATCATGTTTATATGCACTCAAAAACAAAACTTAACCCATGAACTTCAAAGCCTAGTAGATAGGTGAACCAAGACTCAACTCAAAACAAAGTGAGTTGAGAAATCAATACCTTTGTAGATTCCTCTTCGCATAAGCAAAGGCTAATCACCCAAAGAGAGGGCCTTCATTCCTTGCATCTTAGATCCATGGATTTGGATGGATGAAAAGGTTTCTCCAAGTTCCCAAAATTGAGAACCTCTAATGATTCATCACCAAGGCATAATGAAGAAGAAAATGAGTGACCTTGGAGGAGTTTGATTGCTAGATGATCCCTCCAAGGTGGCCGAAATTTTAGAGAGAAAGGAGAGCTTGTGTTCTCATCCTTTCCCCAAAAATTACCATATGTCAATTTTAGGCTATAAAGTCCTTTATATAGTCCCTTCAAATAAGTGACCTAATGGACCAAAAGCCCTATTCCTCTAACATGGCCGGCCTATAGGGTTTATTGGGCTTTCAAGCCCTTCGTTTATTCAAGTTGTCATACAACTTGAGTTAATGGGCTTGACATTCAAATCCCATTGGGCCTTGCGGCCCAAAACTAACCCGAGGTCTTTAACGAACTTATTCGTTTGATTAATTAACATATTAATTAATCCTAGCCTTAGATAAATAATTAAACCATTTAATTATTCTTACTCATCTCCGTTGTTTCTTCAAACTCTACCTTACTCGGTGAACGATCCATTAGGTTCCTTTTAGCGAGGCAGTGGGCGATTAAAAACTCTTTCTAATCGATTGTGAATTGAAACTTACTTTCAATTCTCCCGTTAGTGATTATACTCGTTTAGGGCTTCCACAAACCATGGTTGACGCCTAGTAGCATGTCATGGTTACCCAAGCTAATCAGAAGAGGTGGAGAACCTATTCAGTTTTAGGATTACAAATGCAATACGGTCTTTCTCTAATACAATACTCTTGACCACATTGTTTGGTTTGATAGTTTATTCATGTCTACTATCCAATGTGAATCTTGTACTTATATGATTACCTTGAATGTGATCTGGAACGCATTCCAACATCTCATTCATACTCTGGCCAGAGATTCTAAATCATATCATAGAGTATTCTCCCTCAAACAGTTTGAAGGTTAGAGATCCCTTGTTGCGCATTCACTTGCCTCCATGGCTAAGTGGCTTAACCCCGACGATGCCGTAGACACCCTGATAGAGTGACTTTGACATAATCAAAGATCAAGTACCTAACCACAAGACAGCTGTGATGCCTCAGGTCAAAGGACTACTTTGCATTATCCCAACCATGAGTTCTCATGTGACATGAATATGAGAACTCCTCGTTGATCGTGTTCAGTGAACTCATTCTCTATTGAGCACCTACATGCTTGTCTTGGTGTCATTCACACCAATGACTCGAGACTAGTCACTCTCCCTGAAAGAAGACATAGCACGTATTGATCTTAACGGACTGTCAATGCCCAATTGGCAATCCTATGATCAGGAACGTTTAGGATGTGTCTACGAAAGAATGGTCTCATGAATCTAACTTCTTTAGATCGCATTCTCCCAATCACATATTCCTTGGACTTATCGTTTAAGCATATAACATTCATATGAGATGGCTCAAACAATAATGTTTGCCCTTAATATTAAACTAGATTAGTTTAACATGTGAAATGTCCATAAAGTATCATCATATGATTGGTTTTAGGGCACATTTCCAACAATCTCCCACTTGCACTAGAGCCAATCAGGTTAGTCATCAGTGATGATACCTCTTATGTAGTCATTTCATAAATGGCTGAGTAGTAGGCCTAGACAATGGATATCTATATGTTATCCATAGAAGCAACCTTAAGAATAACGACGTCACCATTATACATGATTCTCAATCATGTGGTTCAGTCTCTCATTTGAGTTCGGACCTTGATGAGACCTTGATTCCTTGGCTTGAGCTATCGCCCCATTAATGTCATACACTTTCTGGTTGGAACCGAATGGAGAGTTCATAAATGAACTTTCCCATCCAAACAACAATGTTGTAAGCTTCTACATGGCAATATATTTTGCATACATGATGGAACACATTAAAAGTCATTACTTTTAACGTTTCCACCCAAATATCTCTTTAGTCATAATAAAGAGATATCTCATTATCACTTCATTCATAATGAAGAGATATTCTATGATGGATTAGATTCATAATCTAATACATTTACGCTTCCATTACGTTACTCTAATTCTTCCTCATTCTTGAGGAATCCATCCTTAGTATTTCTTAAATACCTAAGGATTCACTTGACAGTTGCCATGGTTCTGATCCTGGGCTTGCACTGATATCATCTTGTACCGTTCTAGGTACAACTTATATCAATGTTTTCATACAATATGAAATACATAAATCACCTTTCTGCGTATGCATAAAGGATTCTATTTACGCATTATTTCTTTGGGAGTCAAAGGGTACATTCCCTTTGAGAAGAACAACTTCCTAGTCTCACTAGAATTGTCATTCTAATTGAAGTTTATCATCATATGAGAAACTTCCTAGCATCTCTTGTCTATTTTTGATATAATCCAATTATATCTTGAAATCTATCATTATAGATTTCCATCCCATGTATATAGACTATGTCTCCCATATACATTCTATCATTATAGAATGTTTAAAGTCATAACTTTAACAATGAAGAATTCCTTTCATTTTCAAAATTAATATATATCATGTATATATATATATATATTCAAATTTAGGAATATGATTAACTCCCACTAATCTTTTGTAAACCTAGTAAACAAAAGATTCATTTACATCTTTATGAGAAATCAAACGATTTGATCCTTTTTCTCATAAGATGCTTATAGCTCCCACTAACTTGCTGAGATTCATGATGGATGGATCTCTACAACTTATATGTCTGGTGATTCTTAATTTTAGACATATATTATCAAGACTATCTTGATAATGGTTTCGGAAACCCATATTATGTCCAAACATTGAATCACCATTTAGTTGTTTCTAGCAATCTTCGAATTAATTGAAACTAAGACTATGTCAAAGACGGTTTCTTCAAAGTCAACCATTTTCTTTGAGTGTAGTCACCTTAAGCTACCGATTAGCTATTAAGGTTTCATTATTTCGATTCAAATGGTACTTTACCATTTCCTTGAGTATATGTCATATATATACACTCAGTGTAGTCATAAGGATTTTCATTCTTATTTCTTTCGAATTAAGAGGTGTAACTCTATGACATAGTCATAAAGTTCAAACCATTCAACTGAGACGATTTATAAATCCTTCTCGACTACCTTGGAGCTTGTGGTGTAGGAACTAGGTTGTTATTTTTGTTGATCATATCAAACAAATATTGCTTATTAGCACACAACCCCAAATCTTAACATGTTTAAGATTTGTCCTTCTTTTCAACTACATCTTATGGAGTTATGAAAATTTTGGAAGATCTTCTAATTGACAATCATATTGTCTTTAGAAGTATATATATCCTATATATGGGTAATAGATAACATCCAACGAACTAAATTTTATTCAAGTTCGTTCTTCTCCTAATGGAGAAATTCATTATCTTATGATGCTATTTTCCTTGATATCTTTCAAGGAAACTCATCTAAAGTGTTATCTTTCCTTGGATCAAATCCAAGGAGGTAAATACTTTAGACGTCTTACTCATCAACTCACATTTCTTGAATTCTTTGAAACCTTTTGCAAAGTATTCGGACTTGTGTTTATTCAAAATAAACTATAGTCCAACCGAGAGTGATCTTCGGTGAATGTCATACAACATGAGTAGTATTATGTTGTGGATAAGAGCCACTAACATCTAAGTGAATTAATCTCAACAACTTTGTGATTCTTTCTTCTTTCCAAAAAGAATAAAGATTCGAACATTTCGCTTCTATACAATTTTAACAAGAAGGCATTGGATCCGGATCTAACGATCCAAAGCATCCATCTATTACCAACTCGTAATTTATGTTTTAGAGGTGTCACAACTCAGTTGGGATTAGTCACTCCCTTGCAACCTTTTGGGTTTTAAGCATCATCGTATTCTAAATAGTTAAACTACCACATCATCTCTACTATAGAGACAACCAATTAAATTACAATAATCTAATTATTGATTAATAAAGAACAATGTTTTGTCAAACAAAACATTTATCCATCTCTACTATAGTGACGGATTTAAGTTCCTTAAAATTGGAATGTAAAGACAATCTTTAGTATTTTCCAATTTCTTTGGTAGTTCATATGAGGAAGTAAGTACAATCCGCTTTCGCAGAGATCTATATTTTATTCACTTTCCGAATGTGAAGTACTTTCTCTTCTCTCATTAATCTTCTACTTTTTATTAGCACACTTTTACAACAATTGTATAGTTACTAATATAGAATCAAACATTCAAGTAGAAGAACCAACTGTTTTGAATTATTCAAGAACATTTTACAACACCTTCGAAAGGTGTGTTCTTGACACTTGCAAGACATTTCCTGCAAATACCCCTTCCAATGTCCATCCTTTCATAAAGAAAGTTTGTTCCCTTGGAGTTATTTTGCCTTCTTCATTTGACTTCCCTTTTGACTACAATAGTCATGGTCCCTAAACTCCCACTATCTCTCTTGAAACTTATTTCAAATGTGTTATACACATCAAATGATTTGGAGAGCGTGCGGTTATTGTTCACTATATAGTTTACAATAAACTTAGTGAACCATTAGGATAGGGACACAAAGGTGAAGTCCTTGCCTAGTTTCCGTCTCGTTAAGTGGTTTAACACTTCAACACTCAATGATTCAAAATCATCATAAGTCCATATAAATGGACTATTTTTGTCAACCAACCATTATGTTCTAAACATAATAACAAACTTTCAAGAGTTGTTCAAGGCAACTCTCATTTCTTCATACAACAATTTGTAAGTGAAGAATCATGGCACATAAAGTGTCCATGCCCTTGTGCTTACTTCTCAAGTTCCTTGTTCGTGTAACAAAGAGACAAGCACTAGAGTTTGCATTGTCCTCTTCATAGTAGACTTATCTAACATGTTCTTCCATTGATACATTATCAATAGGAAGATTGTGAGGATGAGACTACTTAGGTACTTTTACAATCCATTCAAGACAATCTATGGGATTGTGATACCAAGTTCGAAAACTAAAGCGTTCGGTTTTTCTTTGTCAAGTTTTGGATAGCGTTTGCAAATATATTGGTAAACAAATACATAACGAATATAAATTGATTGATTTTAAGCCATTTGATTCGGGTCTTTAAATCAAATAACACCACCCACTATTTTTGGCAAATTCCATATCCCTCATCGGAATTCGAGAGTTTTGGAGGAAACTCTTAGTAGGGTATGGGAGGCTCACTATTACCAAGCCCACCTCACGATGATACGATATCGGCTAGCATTAATAATAATGAGAGAGTACGCTTACTCATTTGCATCTCTTGCAAGTACCCATCTTATTTGGCCTTTAGAGAATGTTGCCTCACAATGATATGATATCGGCGCCATTGCACTTAGTTAAGTTATTCCCACCATGCTTAGTTCATGAAGGGGTTCAAGAATAGCCTCACAATGATATGATATTGGCCATCCTCGTTGCCTACACTCACCTCATCATATGCGTATAGACTCCTCCTGAGTGTAAGCATGCACTTTGTACTCCCCCATGATAGGGTGAAGCCTGTGTACAAGTCACAAACGATTGGAGCCTACCACGGTGGAAGGCCACGAAGAGATATTCAAAGCATCTCTCACTTATCAACTTAATATTGATTTGGTTGAGGGTTTTTAGGTCTCATCACATATAAACATACATTTTAATCCAATTAAAACATTTTGGTCCTATTACAACTATTGGTCCATATGATTGATTTAGTAGTATATAATATTCCCACTATGCTTTTAAAATGGTTTTTAAAGCAAGACTATATGGTACTACTAACATAAGATTTGCATTCATTGATGGACTATATAGTTGCCTTAGGGCCTTAGGATGACTATGAACCTTTGATTCGATTCAACACGAGCCTAGTGTTGAATCTCGGTCTAGGGATGGTGATTGATTTTAGTTACTGATGCGAACTAAGTAAGCACACAAATTAAAACCCTCTTGTGACAATTGTAGTATATAAATAAGTAGGGATTGTTCTTAACCGGGGATTAGGAGGGATTGCAAAATCATTTGGAAACTGACTCAAAAACGTAAAATAAAGTTTGAAATACTAAACTAGACTCAAAGAATGCAAAACTAACAATAAAAACACTCAAACAAATCAAAAGACTCAAAGAATGCAAAACACTTATAAACACAAATTAAAACACTTTCTAACTAAATTGGATACTAAAGTAAAGGGGGATTGAGGTTTTGATGAAATTAAACTAAATGCAACGATTGTAATTTAAAGGTAGAATGTAAATATGAATGTGATGAAAATATGGATGAATGCTAGCTAGAAGGTTCTTCTCCACACATGTCACACTTGCATACACTTTGATTTCCAGTTGGTCTTTCGATAAATTATGAAACTCAACACCCCAGGTTAATTAGGTCCGCTTAAATTAACCGTCAAGTTCTCCTTAAGTTAATGAATTGGATGGGTTAGCGCAACGCAATTCAAAACATTCTCCAAAAGTCCTTTACGTGAAAAGCACAATAAAGATACAATCAAAGATCATTAAGCATCATGAAAACTATAAGTGTTGACGAGGCATTCGTTACTATGATGAGCATGAAACTAGTGCCAAGAATTCATTTAACGCGATTGTTTATAAGCAACCTCCACTACTTGTGAATATAAGTTCATAACTATTAGGTGAAATTCACTTATACTCTAGCATCATATTCATGCATGAAAATTAAGCGTGCACTCTCAATCAACATACATAAATAAGTTATCGATCAAGCAGTTAAACAAATTGAATTCACCATTCATGAAATTCCAACCAAAAGTAATCAATTCATATTGCAAGCATAAACATGGTTTCGAATCACCCCCTAGCTAACTAGGGGGATTTAGCCTCTCATATTCGCAAAAAGAGAAATACAATTGAATTTAAACATAAAGCACAAAGGAATGATTACACCTAAAACGCCCAACGAATCCACGTGAATTGGTGCGCGATTTAAATTCCTCTTCCTCCTTTCTTCTTGCTGCGGCAGAGAAGGTAAAAATGGCTGGAATGTTTTTTTGGTTTTTGGGATGGTTTAATGGTGCGACAAGGTTATGTATGGAGGGGGGAATGCACGGGCAGGTTGGGAATGGAAGGGAAAAGGCACGGCAGGTTGGGAATGGAAGGGAAAAGGCACGGCAGGTTGGAAAATCTGGGAGATGGCTTGCTGCACGGCTGGACAGTTTTGTTGTGTGTGAAGGCTGCGGCTGGATTGTGATTTTGTGCTATGTTTTTTAGGTTGAATGGTAGAATGGATGGGAAATTTGCTGCGGATGTTTTTTATAATGGGAGAATAGGTTAATGGCTGCACAGATTTCTTTTGGGTGGCTGCTGGATGAATGAATTTATGCGGCTGTTTTGTGAATGAAAAATGGGAGCATTATGGCTGCAGCAAATTGGAGAGTTATATGGAATTAGGGTGAATTAGGTTGTATTTGGGATGCACGGTTTTTATGGGAATTATGGGATTTGCGGCTGTTAAAATAATGGGATATGGTTTAGGTTCTTGCCTTTTTGGGTCATGGAATACACGGCAATAAATGGGAAATTATGATGCGGCTAAGAGAATAAAAATGATATATGGTGCTGAAATAAGAAATGGCATGCATGGGATTTATGGGAGAATTTGGGAGAGTCTTTTTGGGAAGTCACGGCTGAGAAGAAAATATAAAAATCTAGTGGCTACGGCTTAGGGAATGAATTATGGGAATGAATGGATTGAATGGCTTACAAAAATAGGAAATTAAAACATAAATATAAAAGTGCGGCTAGGAAGGGAAATAGGGCTAGGGCCTTGGTTTTGTGTCCTAAAGTGCATACGAGGCCTATAAAGTGGCTAGAAAATATGGACGTTTAGAATTAGGAAAGGTTACCAAAACGGGAAACTTAGGGTCAACTTTCCTAAAATAGGAAGCCTTGTTTGAGTAGGATTCTTCGTTTTGGTAAGAATTCATCGTTGGCGTAGGAATTCGTCGTTTCTTCAAGTCTTCAACTCATTCATTCCTCATTCGCTCCAAAAGACTCCAATTTGCATCTTCTTGCACACTTTGGCCTTATAATCTGAAAATACACAAAAGTGGCCTTAAACACTGAAATAGATAAGTAAACACAACATAAATGCACGAGAACAAGCTAATTAAGTCGCATGAATATGCTCCTATCAAATTCCCCCACACTTAACTTTTGCTAGTCCTCGAGCAAAACAAAACAACTAAAGTAAACAATACGAAACAAAACAAACGAAACAGAACCTAAACCTTCCAACGTTTGCCTCAGGGATTTCCAATGAAACATGACATGTCAAAGATCATTACTCACATAGCTTTTAGTCTTCCTTCCCCTCAAGCACATACTTAATCATAGTCACCATTCACTAGTTCACATTTAATCAATTAAAACACATTTTGAATGTAGTAACATGCCTTAGAGAATTCCCTCAATTCCTCACTAGTTATGCACTCAATTTTCACTCAGATTTTCTGACTACACACCCTATACTAGTTATATGTGAGCAGATTGATGTAAACATGAAAGACTAGTACTCACATAGGTTATAACAAAGAACGCACTTTCTAGAGTAATTAAACGTGTTTAGATATGATCTCATGAATGGAATGCTACTACTTAGATGCGAGAACCAGTGACACCATATGCTCATACCAAATTCAAACTCCACAATTGAAATGCACACCACTCAAGATAGAAGTCAAGGGTTGTAACGGGGCTTGGGGAATTGGCTAACAAGGAGAGGTAGGGATAAACAAAAGTTCTTTAAGCAATAGTAAGTAAAGCAATGAAATTAAGACCTAGAATTCCCTTAAAATGCAGAAATCAACTTTTAAACAAATAGGGAATATTCAAACAACTCTTAGGGCCTAATTCATTGTTTTGGGCCCTTACTTCAACAACCAATACTTTGAAACTCTTTTTTCACTTCTTTTCAACTCTTTTTCATTCATTTTTTTTTTTTTTTTTTTTTTTTTTTTTTTTTCTCGTGCCTATGGCACATAACTCACATCAATAATCCTTCCCCCACACTTATTTCCTGCAACACATTAATCAAAAGGAATTCATTGCTTACTATGCTTCAAGAACAAGGGTAAGGATGGTCCTAATCTAGGCTAGGTGAGGATAATGCGGGTTAACAAAGAATATGGGCTAACACGGCTCAATGGGGTTAAACTTAAACACAAAATGAGTGAAGGGCACATGGCTGTTTGGCTTTGATGGTGGTCACTACACAACTTCATCTTGAATATGTGGTATGCAAATCAATGACATGCTTTGAATGAAATGGGCATGAGTTCTAGCATTTGGAACTAAGTGATGAAACGCCTTCTAAGTAGTAACCAAGCAATGAATAATGAGATCATACAACGACTTAGAAAACAATGATGCATAGATTTTAACTCTCCAAATAACGTTTAGGCTCAAGTCTCACAGGGATGTAGCGTTTGTTTAAGTTCCTTCCTTCAAGCATGTTACAAAAACTAATTTTTTTCTTTGTGATTACATGTGAATTCGTAAACTATAACAACAACCAAGCATAAACCAAAGAGTAAATCAAACGTCCATCCATGTTTGTAACTTTCTTTAACCATCATGCAATTAAAAACCAAATCCTCATCATTGCGTTGGAAGGTGACCTACGACACAAACAAACACACAAAAACAACTCTTTTTGGGTTTTTTCAAAACAATTTTTCAAATTTTTATGGTATTTTCGGATTTTTAAGTCAACACACTCTAAAACACTCTAAAATAGCTTAAAAACACTTAAAAACAATGGGAAACAAGTTTAGACATGCTAGGTGGTAAAACCCTACGAATTTCATGCACAAAGTCTCAAAACAGAATGTTACCCCCCCACACTTAAACTAAACATTGTCCTCAATGTTTTAGACACAATTAAAAACACAATACACATAACATAAAGTAAGCAACAAAGGAAAGGGTTTAGGGACGCAAATCTGAGTGTGGAGCGATTCCCAAGTTCTTCCTTTGTTGATTGCATGGGTTGCCTCCCACGAAGCGCTTGCTTTAACGTCTTCCAGCCGGACAAAACCTTCTTTTACTCCTCACTCTGGCTCACGGAATGGAGGGTTATGTCCTCCACAGTATACTCCTTGAAATTTCTCGTAGTACGGCTCGATGAATGGGAGGGGATAGTGATCCTCCCTGATTTTGGTGCTTGGATTCTGACACTCCATGTACATGCTCCCACCACCTTTAAATTGGTTTTTCACCTGCACCACAGAAGGTAACAACCTATTAGTGGAAATAGGAATTGAGATTGGAATTGAAGACTTACAAAAATAGTGTGGTGAGGGCTCAAAAGTGGCCGCCCTATCAACAATGTTTCTATTTGAAGTTTCGGCCATATTTGGTGGTTGTAGGGCAATCACTCCAAGTTCTTCTCCAACGGTAGTTCTCAATACATCCTTCGTGGTAAGTGTGGATCCTTTCGGCCCTTTGTCCTTAGACACATCTACGACAAAACAAGAATGGCTATCATTAGGAGTCTTAACAGAATCATAAACATTGAATTTAATTATGTCACCACCAAACTCCATTGTTAGTGCTCCCTTGGCCACATCAATCTTCGTTTGAGCTGTTTTCATGAACGGACGGCCTAGCAAGAGTGGCAATGATGGAGCATCGCTCGAATCCTCCATTTCTAAGACATAAAAATCTGCAGGAAAGATGAGATGATTGACCTGCACTAAAACATCCTTAAGGACTCCCTTGGGATAAACATTAGAACGATCTGCCAACTGAATTATAACACCATCTTGTTTTAACTCACCAAGGTTCATAGATGCATAAATGGAGTATGGCATGACATTAATAGAAGCACCTAAATCTAACATGCATTGTTTAAATCTCGTGTTTCCAATTGTGCATGGTATAGTAAAGCTCCCTGGATCCTTACACTTTGGAGGCAACTTTCGTTGCAAAACCGCTGATACATTTTCACTCACTTTCACAACTTCTTTGTTTGCAATTCTTTTCCTAGTTGTGCATAACTCTTTTAGAAACTTTGCATACCTGGGCACTTGCTTAATGGCATCAAGTAAAGGAATGTTTACTTGGACTTTCCGAAACGTCTCCAGAATGTCTTTTTCTTGCTCCTCCTTCTTTGTTTGCATGAACCTACTAGGAAAAGGCACATTGAAAGGAAAAACATTAGTCGGAACCGAATTTGACACATTCTTACTCTTTTTGGCCGAATTAGACAAGTTTGGATCAATACAAACTTGCGGCAAAGGTGGAAACACCTTTGCCGTGGGTTGGCCTATCTCCTCCTCTTCGATTCTCAATTTTTCCTCCTCTTCGGGGCTTGATGGTGATGGTTTGGATGTAATGCCAACTTCTTTTCCACTTCTCAAGGTGATTGCGTTGGCCGTTTCGAACCCTCCCTTTGGGTTTGGAATGGTTGAACTAGGGAGTTGTCCGGGATCTCGAAACTTACCTACAAACTCGGCAATCTGCCCAATTTGTTTCTCAAGTTGATCCACCCTCTTATCTTGGTTTTGCATAGCCTTCGCTTGATCTTCCTGCCCATTAGACAACTTCGTTAGTATCTTAATAAGTGTATCATTGTCTAAAGAGTTACCTGAACTTGTTTGGGCAGATTGTGGAGGTGCTTGTGTGGGTGCGAATGGCTTGGTGAAGAAGCCCGGAGGTTGTTGCCTAAAGCCCCCTTGTTGTGGTGGTTGTTGAGGCTCTCTCCATTTGAAGTTTGGGTGGTCTCTCCAACCCGGATTGTAAGTGTTCGAGTACGGGTCGTTCCTTGGTTGGTTTTGACCCTGAAATCCAATCGCGTTGGCGCTTTCCCATCCACCATTTTCTATGAGTTGCGGGCACTTATCAGAAGCATGTCCTTGGATCGAACACACCCCGCATACAACCGGTCCTTGCATCCTCATGCCTTCGGCCATCTGAGACACAATGGACGTAAGATTAGCTAACTGGGAATGAATATCGGGGGTGGAACTTACCTCATGCACTTGCTGCCGTGGGGGTCCTCTTTGGCCTACTCCCTCATATTGTTGAGCGTTCAATGCTCGGTTCGCGATCAAGACCTTGGCCGCCATGGGTGTCTTGTCCACCAATGCTCCACCCGCCGATGCGTCAAGCATTTGTCGTTCAATTGGCAGGAGCCCCTCGTAGAAGTATTGCAGAAGCAACTCCTCCTTCATCTGATGCTGTGGACAAGAAGCAACAAGAGATTTAAAACGTTCGTAATACGTAGGAAAAGACTCACCATCTTCTTGCTGTATACCACTTATCCTTTTTCGTAAAAGGATGATTCGAGAAGTTGGGAAAAACTTCTCCAGAAAGGCCCTCTTCATGCTCTCCCACGATGTGACGGTTCCGGGAGCTAAATCGTACAACCAATCCTTGGCTTTGTCCATCAAAGAAAATGGAAAAGCCTTCATCTTCAATATACTTCCGTCAACGTTGACGGGAGTCATACTTGAGCACACCACCTCAAATTCCTTTAGGTGCTTGTTCGGATCCTCCATGGACAACCCATGGTACTTCGGAATATGATGGAGCAAGCTTGACTTCAACTCAAACTCCTCGGTCTTCCCTTCGGCCGGTGGGGGATATTGGATGCACAAGGGTGCTGCATTAGCCAATCCCGAAGCGGAAAGCTCCTTAAGTGTCCGGTTGTCTACGGCCATGTCTTGTGGCTCCTCAAAGATCCCTGCCGTGGCCTCTTCTTCCTCTTCTAGGCCTTGTTCGTCAAGCTCAGGTTCCGGGCTTGGCGGATTTGATTCGTGATGCTTCTTCCTTCGTCTCAAAGTCCTCTCAAAGTCACTGTCAAAGTCTGAGATACGCTCACGAATTGGTTGAGAACTCCGAGTCATGCACTAGTACCTAAAACAAGGAAAACAAAACAAAATCAGAAATTTCAACAAAATAAATAAATAAACAGAAATTAAACAATCCAAGGGATTAGCAAAGTTGCTAATCCCCGGCAACGGCGCCAAAAATTTGATGCGAACTAAGTAAGCACACAAATTAAAACCCTCTTGTGACAATTGTAGTATATAAATAAGTAGGGATCGTTCTTAACCGGGGATTAGGAGGGATTGCAAAATCATTTGGAAACTGACTCAAAAACGTAAAATAAAGTTTGAAATACTAAACTAGACTCAAAGAATGCAAAACTAACAATAAAAACACTCAAACAAATCAAAAGACTCAAAGAATGCAAAACACTTATAAACACAAATTAAAACACTTTCTAACTAAATTGGATACTAAAGTAAAGGGGGATTGAGGTTTTGATGAAATTAAACTAAATGCAACGATTGTAATTTAAAGGTAGAATGTAAATATGAATGTGATGAAAATATGGATGAATGCTAGCTAGAAGGTTCTTCTCCACACATGTCACACTTGCATACACTTTGATTTCCAGTTGGTCTTTCGATAAATTATGAAACTCAACACCCCAGGTTAATTAGGTCCGCTTAAATTAACCGTCAAGTTCTCCTTAAGTTAATGAATTGGATGGGTTAGCGCAACGCAATTCAAAACATTCTCCAAAAGTCCTTTACGTGAAAAGCACAATAAAGATACAATCAAAGATCATTAAGCATCATGAAAACTATAAGTGTTGACGAGGCATTCGTTACTATGATGAGCATGAAACTAGTGCCAAGAATTCATTTAACGCGATTGTTTATAAGCAACCTCCACTACTTGTGAATATAAGTTCATAACTATTAGGTGAAATTCACTTATACTCTAGCATCATATTCATGCATGAAAATTAAGCGTGCACTCTCAATCAACATACATAAATAAGTTATCGATCAAGCAGTTAAACAAATTGAATTCACCATTCATGAAATTCCAACCAAAAGTAATCAATTCATATTGCAAGCATAAACATGGTTTCGAATCACCCCCTAGCTAACTAGGGGGATTTAGCCTCTCATATTCGCAAAAAGAGAAATACAATTGAATTTAAACATAAAGCACAAAGGAATGATTACACCTAAAACGCCCAACGAATCCACGTGAATTGGTGCGCGATTTAAATTCCTCTTCCTCCTTTCTTCTTGCTGCGGCAGAGAAGGTAAAAATGGCTGGAATGTTTTTTTGGTTTTTGGGATGGTTTAATGGTGCGACAAGGTTATGTATGGAGGGGGGAATGCACGGGCAGGTTGGGAATGGAAGGGAAAAGGCACGGCAGGTTGGGAATGGAAGGGAAAAGGCACGGCAGGTTGGAAAATCTGGGAGATGGCTTGCTGCACGGCTGGACAGTTTTGTTGTGTGTGAAGGCTGCGGCTGGATTGTGATTTTGTGCTATGTTTTTTAGGTTGAATGGTAGAATGGATGGGAAATTTGCTGCGAATGTTTTTTATAATGGGAGAATAGGTTAATGGCTGCACAGATTTCTTTTGGGTGGCTGCTGGATGAATGAATTTATGCGGCTGTTTTGTGAATGAAAAATGGGAGCATTATGGCTGCAGCAAATTGGAGAGTTATATGGAATTAGGGTGAATTAGGTTGTATTTGGGATGCACGGTTTTTATGGGAATTATGGGATTTGCGGCTGTTAAAATAATGGGATATGGTTTAGGTTCTTGCCTTTTTGGGTCATGGAATACACGGCAATAAATGGGAAATTATGATGCGGCTAAGAGAATAAAAAATGATATATGGTGCTGAAATAAGAAATGGCATGCATGGGATTTATGGGAGAATTTGGGAGAGTCTTTTTGGGAAGTCACGGCTGAGAAGAAAATATAAAAATCTAGTGGCTACGGCTTAGGGAATGAATTATGGGAATGAATGGATTGAATGGCTTACAAAAATAGGAAATTAAAACATAAATATAAAAGTGCGGCTAGGAAGGGAAATAGGGCTAGGGCCTTGGTTTTGTGTCCTAAAGTGCATACGAGGCCTATAAAGTGGCTAGAAAATATGGACGTTTAGAATTAGGAAAGGTTACCAAAACGGGAAACTTAGGGTCAACTTTCCTAAAATAGGAAGCCTTGTTTGAGTAGGATTCTTCGTTTTGGTAAGAATTCATCGTTGGCGTAGGAATTCGTCGTTTCTTCAAGTCTTCAACTCATTCATTCCTCATTCGCTCCAAAAGACTCCAATTTGCATCTTCTTGCACACTTTGGCCTTATAATCTGAAAATACACAAAAGTGGCCTTAAACACTGAAATAGATAAGTAAACACAACATAAATGCATGAGAACAAGCTAATTAAGTCGCATGAATATGCTCCTATCAGTTACGCGTTTAATCACATTAAGGCGTGTTGTCTTATTGGGCGTTGGACCCAACTACTCCAATTTCATGCATATCGAATAAAACAAGAAAGGAGTACTTCAAAGTAAATAAGAGCTTATGCTCTTTTACAACAATTGATCAAATCAAATTACTTTAAAGTAAAGAAGAGCTTATGCTCTTTTACAACAATTGATCATATCAAATTACAACCAAAATTTAATCTACACATTCCCATGGTTCAAACAAATTTGAAACGGCCTTTCACATAGCTCAATTATAGTAGGCTTAGGTTCATAATCACCCTTTCTTTAATTAATTAACGCTTTAACTAATTAAACTTGAATGCAACATTTTCATTTGGTTTTTGTATCCATAGAATTGATTTAAATGGAGCTAAATGAAATGAAAATCCAATTATCATTTAAAGAGACAAAACAATTTTGTTCTCTACCTAATTTGGGCCAAAATGCTATGACCTCAACTTGTTTGGGCCATAGTGCAATTAACCTCAACTTTTGGGCTATTTTGCAAAAACTTAAACTTTTGGGGTCACTTTGTAAAAACACAAAAGTCCACTACTTCATGTAATTACAACTAGAACCCAAAAATTTCCGCAAAAGCTAAAACTTCATTAAAGGAGCAAAACAATTTGTCCTTTTAGTGATTTTGGACCTTTACGTAAAAACGTAAACTTTTGGGTCAAAGTACAAATACACAAAAGTATCAAAACTTTATGTAATTGCATAAAAGCCCCACAAGGACCCTAATTGAGTAGGGTGGCCGGTTGAAGCAAAGTATTAAAAAAAATTTCAAAGTTTTTGTAAGTGGGGTGTGTGAAATGGAATAAATCATTACACACCTACCCACTAAAATTTCTTTAATTTTTCAAAATAAATATCTAATATATTTAAACATAAGAAATATTTCAAAACAAAAACTTTATGAAATAAATCAAAACTTTGAATCAAAACACCAAACCTTTTGTTCTTGGCAAGAACATATCAAGAACAATGAAGAACATCCATGAAAACTCATAAGAGCTCCATGAACATTCTTCACCCAAAAACATACCAAAACCACTCAAACTTAAGGGAAATAACATACAACCATACTAGGGTACATAGGGGTTCCAAAAGTCACTTTAAAACACTTTTAACAAGTCAAACAAGAACCCAAAAATCCACCCTTTGGATTTGGCCGAATTTCCCAAAAAACATGGCACCAAATTTTAGCTCCAAAATTCATGCTCATATGAACTACATCTACAACATTTGAGATGGCAAATTTTCTAACAAAATTTACATTCAAAGAAGCAAGAATAAAGCTTGTAACAATTACAACATTCAAATCACAAACTATGAACTACAAAACCCAAAAGGATTCACCAACTACTAGACTTAGGCTCTTGATACCACTTGAAGGAAGATTTGTGAAAAACAAGTTCATTTGAGCAACATCAACAACATGCAATTAACAATTAAAAGGCGGAATCATGTTTATATGCACTCAAAAACAAAACTTAACCCATGAACTTCAAAGCCTAGTAGATAGGTGAACCAAGACTCAACTCAAAACAAAGTGAGTTGAGAAATCAATACCTTTGTAGATTCCTCTTCGCATAAGCAAAGGCTAATCACCCAAAGAGAGGGCCTTCATTCCTTGCATCTTAGATCCATGGATTTGGATGGATGAAAAGGTTTCTCCAAGTTCCCAAAATTGAGAACCTCTAATGATTCATCACCAAGGCATAATGAAGAAGAAAATGAGTGACCTTGGAGGAGTTTGATTGCTAGATGATCCCTCCAAGGTGGCCGAAATTTTAGAGAGAAAGGAGAGCTTGTGTTCTCATCCTTTCCCCAAAAATTACCATATGTCAATTTTAGGCTATAAAGTCCTTTATATAGTCCCTTCAAATAAGTGACCTAATGGACCAAAAGCCCTATTCCTCTAACATGGCCGGCCTATAGAGTTTATTGGGCTTTCAAGCCCTTTGTTTATTCAAGTTGTCATACAACTTGAGTTAATGGGCTTGACATTCAAATCCCATTGGGCCTTGCGGCCCAAAACTAACCCGAGGTCTTTAACGAACTTCTTCGTTTGATTAATTAACATATTAATTAATCCTAGCCTTAGATAAATAATTAAACCATTTAATTATTCTTACTCATCTCCGTTGTTTCTTCAAACTCTACCTTACTCGGTGAACGATCCATTAGGTTCCTTTTAGCGAGGTAGTGGGCGATTAAAAACTCTTTCTAATCGATTGTGAATTGAAACTTACTTTCAATTCTCCCGTTAGTGATTATACACGTTTAGGGCTTCCACAAACCATGGTTGATGCCTAGCAGCATGTCATGGTTACCCAAGCTAATCAGAAGAGGTGGAGAACCTATTCAGTTTTAGGATTACAAATGCAATACGGTCTTTCTCTAATACAATACTCTTGACCACATTGTTTGGTTTGATAGTTTATTCATGTCTACTATCCAATGTGAATCTTGTACTTATATGATTACCTTGAATGTGATCTGGAACGCATTCCAACATCTCATTCATACTCTGGCCAGAGATTCTAAATCATATCATAGAGTATTCTCCCTCAAACAGTTTGAAGGTTAGAGATCCCTTGTTGCGCATTCACTTGCCTCCATGGCTAAGTGGCTTAACCCCGACGATGCCGTGGACACCCTGATAGAGTGACTTTGACATAATCAAAGATCAAGTACCTAACCACAAGACAGCTGTGATGCCTCAGGTCAAATGACTACTTTGCATTATCCCAACCATGAGTTCTCATGTGACATGAATATGAGAACTCCTCGTTGATCGTGTTCAGTGAACTCATTCTCTATTGAGCACCTACATGCTTGTCTTGGTGTCATTCACACCAATGACTCGAGACTAGTCACTCTCCCTGAGAGAAGACATAGCACGTATTGATCTTAACGGACTGTCAATGCCCAATTGGCAATCCTATGATCAGGAACGTTTAGGATGTGTCTACGAAAGAATGGTCTCATGAATCTAACTTCTTTAGATCGCATTCTCCCAATCGCATATTCCTTGGACTTATCGTTTAAGCATATAACATTTATATGAGACGGCTCAAACAATAATGTTTGCCCTTAATATTAAACTAGATTAGTTTAACATGTGAAATGTCCATAAAGTATCATCATATGATTGGTTTTAGGGCACATTTCCAACAATCTTGACTTCAATCTTTTCAGAAATGTTCTATGTCAATCTCTGAATATCTGCAACATATCAAAGGGATCTTTAATTCATTGACTGCTGCTGGAGCTCTTGTTACCAATCGTGACTTGATCACTGCTACACTTGCTAGATTGCTAGATGAATTTGAGTTGTTTATTGATTATATCATGCTTGGTCTTTCTACCACAACAGTTGATGAATTGCACGGTTTACTTCTCACCAAGAAATTGTCCATGTCTCGAAGAAAGAAACTTGCTTCCTCCAATGTCACAAAACCATTTCAAGCCTTTTCAGTTCAAGCTCAGGCTTCTCAAGCTCCTATTCTTCTTATTCTTCCTACACCACAGGTCTTTGCTACTCAATATCCTCAATCACAAAATTTTGTGAAGCACAATCGTGGTAATTGAGGTAATCACTGCAACAATCGAAGCCATAACAACAATAATCATGGCAATTGTGGTTCTAATTACAATTTCAGAGTTAACAATTCCAATCACCATGGCAATTATCATGGCTCTCGTAATTTCAATACACCTGGTTATCGTAATACAATGTCAAATTTGTGGTTCCACTAGTCATGAGGCTATCAACTGTTATGATCGTATGAATCTTGAGATTATTGGTAAAGTACCTTCTGCAAAGTTGGCTGCGATGTGTGCTCATCATTCGATGAAGCCTAATACTTCATCCTGGTTAATTGATTCTAGTGCTACTTCTCACATTACAAATGACATCTCCAACATTCAACCTCTAACCTTTATCATGGAAAAGACAAATTATACATTAGTGATGGTAAAGGTTTGTCCATTGATCATATTGGTTCATCTTTGTTACATACTCCAAACTCTACATTTCAGTTGCACAATATTCTTTCTGTTTATCCATTTATTAAAGATAACAAATGTTCATTGACTCTTGATATTGATGGATCCTATGTCAAGGATCGTACTACGAGGAGGATGCTTTTGCGGGGACCAGTTAAGAATGGTTTCTTCCTCTTCAAAGCTCCTTTACACCCTGTCACTCTTTAGTATCTTCCCCTATTGCATTAATCAGTAATAAAGCCTCTGCAAAAGTGTGGCCTTCTTTTTCCATTTTCAAAAGGGTACTCTTTACTACTCAACTTGAACTTCAAGGAAAATCTACAGTGGATTTCTTCTGCAAGGATTGTGCCTTAGCCATGAATCATAAACTTCCTTTTAGTAGTACTAGTTCATTTTCATCCAAATATTTGGATTTGTTGCATTGTGACTTTGTTATCTTATTTCTTTGCATTTACTTAGTTAATTTCAATTTATTGTAGTAATTTAAGCTATTTTCGTATTATTAGAGGCCCAATTGGAAAAGATGCAATAAATAGTCAAATAGAGCAATTTGGAGCTATTTTGGACTTGGATTGGATAGTAGGCGTGGATAACATATGGGTTGGATGTTTTTGGTGTTTAAAATGTGTTAGACATGTGCTAAAATCTTGAGAAATTAAAGTCGAGGCTTGGAAGGCAAGGAATTACACAAGAAAGAGGAATCCTTGTTGGAGAAAAACATTATCTTATCCTATCTTATCTCATTTTATCCTACATTATCTTATCTCCAGTAGAAAGGACGAATCCTAATCACATTCCAACACTCTCTACCTGATTCTTAGAGTCCTAAAATAATTCAAAACGCCAAAACCTTTTCCTCCTTAGATTCAGTCGTCCCTTCCCTATATATATGAAATTCCTGCACATTTTAGGGGGTGCCACGCCTACAATTCATCCATTGAAGTTGTTGTCCAAACAGGTTAGAGAGTTTGCATTGATTATAGGAAGCTTAATGCCACCACAAGGAAAGACCACTTTCTTCTACCATTCATTGATCAAATGCTTGAAAGGTTAGTTGGTCATTATTTTTATTGCTTTCTTGATGGTTATTTAGGTGTAATCATATTTTTATAGCTCTAGATGATCAAGAAAAGACTACTTTTACTTGTCCATTTGTTACTTTTGCTTATTGTCGAATGTCATTTGGTTTATGTAATGCACCAGCCACCTTTCAAAGATGCATGGTAAGTATCTTTTCAGATTTTGTTAAGAAGATTATTGAAGTTTTCATGGATGATTTTAGTGTCTTTGGTAATTCTTTTGATGATTGTCTAACTAATCTCACTTTGATATTGAAACGTTGCATTGAAACTAACCTTGTTTTAAACTGGGAAAAATGTCACTTTATGGTAAAACAAGGCATCGCTTTAGGTCATATAGTCTTAGAAAAGGGAATCGAAGTTGATAAATCTAAAATAGATCTTGTACGCTACTTACCCTCTCCCACTTTGATGAGAGAGGTTCGTTATTTTCTTGTACATGTAGGATTTTATAGACGATTTATCAAAGACTTCTCAAAGATTTCAACACCCTTATGCCGACTTCTACAAAAGGATGTGCTATTTGTGTCTTTTTTTTTTTTTTTTTTTCTTCTTGTTGTCCCACCTTATGCTTATGTTGATTTTTTTTTTTTTTTTTTGTTGCAGCCATGGTATTTTTCAAGTGCTTTAAGAACAATACCATCACCATTCTTGCGAAAGAAGGCGATTTGCAAGATAGGGGAACGACGTTGAAGCTTTGTGCGCTGTTTGATGCGAGAATTACTTGACACTCAAATTAAACCCTCGTTTGACAATTGTAGTAGAATGGATAAGTGAGGGATCGTTCTAGACCGGGGATTAGGAGGGCTTGCTAAAACCTTCTAAATTGACTTAAAAACATAAAAACACAATATAAAACACTATTTAATGCTCGAAGAAAGCAAAACTAAAAATAAGAAAGATTAAGACTAAGACTTCAACGAAATGGGGGCGAATTGGATTTGGACGAATTTAAACTAAAACGTAAAAACAATATAAAATGTTAAACTAGACTCAAAGAATGTGAAATTAAACGTTAAAACACTAAGACAAACCAAAAGAATCAAAATGCTTTAAAAACACAAACTAAATTGATTTCTAACTATATTGCACATTAAAGCAAAAGGGGGATTGAGATTTGATGAAAATTGAAATAACGAAACAAGAATGTAATTGATGAAATAAGATGGTTGGTGAATTAGCTAGAGGTTCTTTCTCCACACATGATATTTATGCATATGAATCAATTTCCAGTTATTCCTTCATTGAATTATGAACGACAATGCCCCAAATTAACCGTGACATCACTAGTTAACCCTCAGATTTTCCTTATATTATTGGATTGGATGGCATCATTCGACAACCCAAAACATTCTCAAAAGTTCCCTACATGTCATCATAATAGAGATACAATCGAAGATCATTAAGAATAATGAAAACCATAAGCATTGACAAAGCACTTGCAACTATGACATCATGTTACTCATGCTAAGAATTAAACTTAACGCGATCGTGACAAGCGACCTTCACTACTTTCAAGTATAAGTTAGTAACGATTATGTGAAACCTTCTTAAACTTTAGCCACATATTCATGCATGCTAATTAAGTGTCGACCCTCAATCAACAAACACAAATAAGTTAATCATCAAATAGTTAAGCCAATTGCATTCACGAATCAAGAGTTCATAACCGGAATTCATCAATTCATATTACATAAATAATCATGGTATTGAAATCACCCCTAGCTAAAAAGGGTTTAGTTCCTCATAACTTTGAAATCAAAGAAACACCTAAACATTCCAACAACTCAAACGTGAATTGTATGAACGTTTAGGCCCTCTTATCTTCCATTCCTCATATTACAAAACAAAGAGAATTGAATTTAAACTTTGAAATCAAAGAAACACGTAAACATTCCAACAACTCAAACGTGAATTGTATGAACGTTTAGGCCCTCTTATCTTCCTCTTTATTGTGGCACAAGAACTAAGGGATGTTGTAGGTGTGTTGAATGGATTGGGGGATTATGGAAATGGAAGAAATGGAGGAGAAATGGAAGGGAAACTCACGGCCAAAGGGGGAAGAATGGATGATTTTGAAGAGTGTTGTGTTGTGAATGAGATGAAGAATGCCTTGAATGATGAGAATGCAAGGGTATTTATAGGAGTAGTGGAGGGAACATATAGGGAGAGAATGGATGGGAGAGCATGTGAATGATAGCTAGGAGAATGATTAAAGGGGTGTGAATGGTTGGAAATGCATGTGGGTGAATTGGTGGTGCAATGATGAAAAGTGAATAAATAATGCATGTAGGTTTAGCTAGGTTGGCTTTGTTTGGGTGCATGTGAGTTAAAGAGGGAGAATGTGGTGAAATGATGAAGTAGGAAGGTGGAAATGCATGTGAGATGTTGGAAAGGAAATGGGAATATGAGTGCATGTGGGTGAATGATTTGTGGTGCAATGATGAAGAGTGAATAAAGAATGCATGTAGGGTTAGCTAGGAAAGTGGGAATGTGGTTGAATGATTAAAGGGACATGCATGTGGCTTGTTTGATTGCTTGGTGAGATGATGCATGCTTGTAGTTTAGGGTGTTGAATATGGATTTGCATGGCATTTGAATTGATTGTGGGCTTTGGAATTGGAAGGAAATGCATGGCAAAGGGCTTGGTTTAAGAGAGAATGGGCTAGGCCCTTTGTTTTATGTCCAAAGTGAATACAAGGCCTTCAAATTCGTCCAACATTTTGGCTCCAATCATATGCCATCCATTCCAAGCCCAATTTTGCTCCAAAATGCTCCAAAATGCATCTTTTTTCTTCCTTAAGCCCTTAGAACCTGAAAACACACAAAAGAAGCATAAAGGACTAAAATAAGTAGAGAAACATAACGTAAATGCACGAGAACAAGCCATTTAAGTCGCATGAATATGCTCCTATCACTGTTGACTGGCCCTGAGGCGCTTGTTCTTCTTGCGAAAGACAACTCGATACGTATCAAGAGGTGGTCTTCTAAAGTATCTTGGGAGGTAAAAGATTTTGGTACACCAAATACGAAGACGAAAGCGTGTACATTGAGGATTCTTATCTTTAATCTTTCGCACCATGTTCTTGACAATCCACTGGCTTCATTTGAGCTTTTTGGCGATCGCATCCGTAGTGGAGTTATGACTTGGAATAGCACTTTGTCGACTACTTGAGAAGCCGTCTTTGATGAGTTTTATTAGGAGTCGCTTGAAGATGTCTTGAGTTGATCTAAAGATGTGCTTACCAACGTGGGCCTTTATAACGCCGTGTATGCATCTTTACTTAGTTATGATTGCCATCCTTTCATCCTTTGTACGTTCTTTGAGCATTGGTGTTTAGCGACCAACACACTTTTGTTGTGAAAATTAACTTGACACACAAATTAAACCCTATTGTTGATAATTGTAGTATATATGCAAGTAGGGATCGTTCTAGACCGGGGATTAACTAGGGATGCTAATCAACACAAATAAGACTCAAAAACACTTCAATGGACTCTATGGACTCAAAACTAACTTAAAACACTCAAAACAACAACAAACAATCAAAAAGACTCAATTCTAGACCTAACAAGTGATTTTGACGAAAATGAGACTTAACTTGACTCAAAAGACTAAATGAAAACAGATTTTGACTCAAATAACAAGACTAAATGAAAAGGGGATTGTTTTTGACGAATTTAAAACTCAAAACAGAAACTTTGCATAAAACACTTTGTAAAAACGAATTTGGTAAATTAAAAGGGTGAAAGGCTAGTTAGATGGTCCTTCTCCACACATGATATATGCATATAAACCAATTTTCAGTTATTATTCCTTTAGACTATGAATGACAACGCCCCAAGTTAATTGTATTGCACAACCAACCATCAGATTTTCCTTATTTCATTGAATTGAATGAATACGCATTACAACCCAATTATCTTTCTCAAGTTCCCTATATGAAACGCATGATAGAGATACATATCAAAAGTCATTAAGTTCTATGAAAATCATAAGCATTGACAAGGCATTCATCACTATGAAATGCATGAAACTCATGCCACTTAACACGATTGTGACTAGCAACCTCCACTACGTGTGAATATAAGTGAATAACTATTACGTGAAACTCTCTTATACTCTAGCATCAAATTCATGCATGCAAATTAAGTGTCGACCCTTAACCAACATACATAAACAAGTTTTGATTACTTAGATAAGCAAATCACAGTCAGGACTCAAGAAACAATAACTGGATGTAATCAATTCATGTAAAACATATAATCATGGCTTCGAATTCACCTTTAACTAAAAAGAAATTAGTTCCACATGTTCATCATAATTGAAAACCAAATTAAAATAAACATCAAACTAAAACTAAGGATAGAAAGAACCAAGAACGCTCCACGCTCCAATGGCATGCACGGCACTCCGTTGGATGGCAGATTGCACAAGCATGTTTATATATGAATTATGGTATGAATGAATGAATGACTGAATGGATGGTTGATACCTGCGGCAAAAGCATGTTTATATATGTGTGATGCATGGCAAACCCTAATGAAATCAGAATTAGGTCTAGGGTAGGGGAAAAGGATTGTAGGTTCTAGAGCTTTTAGAAGAGGGAGAGCCACCACCTTTCTAGGGATTGTAGAAACAATGTGTTTTTGTGGCAGAAATTGGACTTCTAGAAGGGATAAAGGGTGCGACACCTATTTAGGAATAGATAGGGTGTTCTAGAACCATATATCTAGGTGTTCAAATGTGAAATTAAGTCCTCTTTGTAGCTGGAATTAAGGTAGCAAAAGATTAGGATAGGATAAGATAAGATAAGGTTGGATAATGTTCCTTATTTCTTGCTCCTTCCTTATCTTCTTTGTCTTTGAACTTGTTTCTCCAGATTTGTAGCATGTTCCTCGCCTCTCTTGACTTCAATTTCGTCCATCCACCTTGCCACCTTGCTCCATATGCAAGCTATCCATTCCTTGCCCAAAATTGCTCCAAATGGCTCCAAAATGCACTTTCTTGCCTACTTTACCATTAGGACCTACAAACACATGAAAATAGCTTAAAACATTATAATAAGTAGTAATTAGCTCACTAAATGCTCCTATCAAATTCAGGGGAGATGTTGATTTCACTTTGGGATCTCCACAAGATAGGAGGCTTGCCAATCCAGGGTAAGTTTTATGACGAGGTTGTTCCTAGCATGGAGGAATTTTCTCATTGCAATAGCCAATGATTGCCTGTGAGTTGCTGCTATTTGTTTTGGGTGTATCACAAAATTTCCCAGGAAGCTTAGAGTATGTCAGGCATGAAGATTTCTTCATGGATCCCATTTTGGTATTAGGATGCCATGAAGTACAAGAAGCCTTTGAAGAAAAGTGGGTGCAACAAGACCACTAAGCCAAAGGGAGACTCAAACCCATCAGGTGCCATTGGTTTAGCTAAGCGATATGCCCCTGCCGAGTTGAAAGCGTGTGAGGATCTTGGCGTAACGTCAGGCCACGTGGAAAAATCTTACCTTCCCGCTTTCTTAGCTCACCTTGGAGTCTTCAAAGTGGCTAGCAAGATGGCTGCAGGTGAATCTTTCAGCCTTGCTATTCTAGTCTTAGCCAATATTTATGATGGCTTAAGTATTGTTTCGAACTCGGCGAGCACTGAAGATCATGCTGCACTACTTCCCCACCACTATGTGTATGGTTGGTTGGGTGAGTACTTTGGCACTCATTTTTCTTCGTCGACTTTAGACAAGTTGGGGCCTCTTTCATCAACTAAGGCCAAGCTAGGGCCTTTGATGACAAAGTACTATGGTGTGCTTTTTGTAAAGAGGCTTGAGATTTGCAGGCGAATGCATTGTTTAGAATCTATGAAGGTTTGAGAATGGACTATCTAGCAAGGGTTGGCTCGGTGCGGTGATGCCTCATAGATGATTCACACTTTCATTTCTTATGCTTGTCACTCGAGGTATGTTTCTTTACGGTAAGGAGATCGATGTATTGTTCAGCTATATAGTCTTCACCATTTCAGCAGGCAGTTTAGCTTTGTCTAACATGTGCCAAGCAAGCTGAAGGAAAATGCACAGTTGAAATCCTTGAAAGCCTTGTATATGCATTGGGAGTCTTGTGCCCGTGCATGCACAAATGCTTCTATCACCCTGCTGGCCAATGACGAGTTTAAGAGTAATCCAGAAACCTATGCCTACATAGGTTGGTGGTCAAAGGTACACCATGAAAACTTGGGGGCAGTAAGTGGCACCAATTCTTCTCATTCACACAATGATGTGCCGAGAGAGGGTTGTTCTACGGTTTCTATGCAGTTGGCACCTTTTGATTATGCAAGTGCAGCTCTTTTCCAAGGTGGAACTGTGGCATTAGCTCCTCAACATCCGTGCTTATCTTCTCAACATTCGGATGCTTTTGAAGAAGCGGGTGACGAAGTTGATTCGCATGAAGATGAACTTCTTTTGCCACAGTGTCAACAAGTTTTGAACAAGCAATCACTTGAAGGTGCTCCGGACAACAATGACGTCAATTTTCATCATAAGAAGAAGAAAGTGTTTAGGCCCCTTTAGTTTGATGGCCGTGTGCTACTTGAGAAAGATGTATGTATTTCTTTCTTTCTTGTGATTTTTTTTGCTTTCATTGGTTTAGCTTTTGCTTCTAACATCTTTCTTTCTTTTCTTTATGTTGGGCCTCTTATTTTTTTGATTTGGCGAACATGGGCATTCATTCCTTTACGGCGATGTTATTTAGAGGCAACTTACCTACGGACAAGGAGATTGGGGATCCGCCTGGTGCAGAGCTTGCTACAAATTCCCCAAGTTACCAAAGTTTGCAGTGTGTAGGTGTAGGTATGCAAGAGCCTATCATGCATCCAAAACCTTTGCCAGCTAGCTTCGAGATCTCTCTTAAAGGGCTGGCACTGGCAACTCATCCATCGTATCGACCTTCGCACGACTATGAATATCAAAAGCCACATTGAGAAGAGGATTTCAAAGTTCACACTAGAGGACCTTGCGTTGCTCAAGGAAGACTTATCGAAGCTTGTTTCTGTGATTGATAACCTTAATGTTAATTCCTCACTCTTGAGAGTCAAGATTGTCGAACTTATGGCTACCTCAACTAAGTATTCTTTTTTGCATGTTGTTTCTTTGAAGAAGTTGAATCCAAAGGTTAGAGCTCAGTAATTTGTGGCAATGACGTATCAATTGCCTAAGTTTGATCTTCTCAACAAGCTGCTTGGAAGGTTATCAAGCCATAGGGACTTCTTTAACTTCCATCTAGCGTGTCTAGAAGCATTGGTGCATTGCGACTTCAAGGTGTTTTCTTGGAGCAAGAAGCTATACTTTCTCAGCATCAAGAAGAGAAAGGCGCGGCCATAGAAGTGCCTACCTTGTCTCCCACCGATGTGAAGCCTTTGAAGACTTTGGAAGGCTTGCTTGAAGACCGTCGTAGTTCTAAGGACATAGCTTTCAAGTAGTGTCTTCTGTTCTTTGTACTTTAAGCCCTTTTTTTTTTTTCCGTAATAAGGCTTTGGAGCCGACTTCTTCCTTTAAAGAAATAAAGTATTCATATTTTGAATTTGCCCCTTATTCTTCAAAATGTTTGCATTTTTTTTTTGTTTGTGATGTGATTGTACTTGAAGTTTTGAGGTTTTAAGTTGCCTATATACCCTTGGTTGAGCAGGGATCAAGTCATGACGTAGTTCAAAGGAAACGATGGATTATCTTTTAATGGTTTTGACAGTTTTGATGGTGATTTTGCCGTACATAGTTTATGCTCTTGCGGGCCAGGAGCATTGGGTGTCGCCTTTTAAGCTTGTGCTAACAAGGAGCATTGGGTGTCGCCTTTTAAGCTCGTACAAACAAGGAGCATTGTTGTCGTGTGCAGTTTAGGCTTGTGCAAACGAGAAGCTTTGTGCCGTGTGCAGTTTAGGCTCATGCAGGCGAGAAGCATTGAGTGTTTGGTTTAAGGGTAGTAACGCTTCAAGAATCTGCCATTGATGGGGTTGATCTTTAAGTCGTCTTCCGTAATGATTAAGTAGGCGTCGTTGGTGTAAACCTCTTGTATTACGTAAGGTCCATCCCACTTTGATGTGAACTTGTTTTTTGTTTTGTGAGTTATGATGATGGGTCTTCATAATGCCAATACTAAATCTCCAGTTTGGAAAGACCTTGGGTGAGCCTTCTTGTTGAATGCCTTGGATAGCCGTGCTTGGTAGTATTCCAAGTGTTGTTGAGCATCGAGCCTCATTTCATCGAGTGCTTCCAACTCTTAAAGTCGTAGCTTTGCATTTTCCTATTCACTCAAGCCTTTTTGTATAGCCATCCTTAGTGAAGGGATTTGACTTGCTAACAGCAGAACAGCTTCCACGCCATATACGAGATAATAAGGCGTAGCTTGGGTAGGAGTTCTATATGTCGTGCTATATGCCTAAAGTGCTTCGCTTATTCTTTCGTACCAGTCTCTCTTTGTTAAATGCTTCTGCAAAACCCTTGGCCGGAGCATGATGCATGGAAGACTTGTGTTGCTTGAATTTGTACTTTTCTGTTGTAGGTATGATGTAGTGAGTCACACCATATCAATGGATGATATGCTTCTTGATGAAATAGACGATAGTTTCCTTCTTGACTTCCTTTAGGGGTATGACTTCAGCCTACTTGGAGAAGTAATCTGTTACGGCTAAGATGTAGGCTTCTCCTGCAGATGATTTTGGTGTGATTGGTCCTACGACGTCAAATCTCTATGCATCAAATGGCCATAAAGCAACTTTAGGGTATAATGGCTCAGGTGGTTGATGTATGAAGTTGACGTGGAATTGGCATGCTTGGCACATTTTGGTGTACTCCAGGCAATCATTCACCATGCTTGGCCAGTAGTAACCAATTCTTTTGAGTTGGAAATATAGCTTTGGTCCAGACTGATGTGCTCTGTATACGCCTGAGTGTGTTTCTTCCATGGCTTCATTGGCTTCTTCCTTACCTAGGCATCTCAGAAGTACTCCTTCAAAAGAGCGACGATAGAGTGTTCCCTTGTAGTAGAGGAAGCGAGGTGCTTGTCAATGTATTTCAGAGCGATGTCTAGGATCGTCTGGAAGCTTTTCATGCTCCAAGTAGTTGATCAGTGGATATCACCACTCTTCAATGTCGACTGGAATTATTGAGATGACATTTGTATCATCCAGTAGCATTTCAGTGACGAGCAGGATCACCTATCTTTGGTAAATTGGCACGCCCGCAACTTCGTCTTCTCCCAACGCCATACTTGAGGGTAGGTTAGCGAGTGCATCTGCCATTTGATTTTCTTTTCTTGGGTCATGTTCTAGCAGCACGACCTCAAACTTTGGTAGTAGTTAGGTTGCTAGTTGAAAGCATGGGACAAGATCATCTTTCCTTACTTCATATTCAGTCAAAAGTTGATTGATTATGAGCTTGGAGTCACTATACACTTCTAGTGTTGTGATTTCCATGTCGATCGCCATTTAGAATCCAATGATCAGCGCTTTGTACTCAGCGATGTTGTTGGAGCAAAGCTAGCCTAGTTGGAAGGAATATGGTAGTTCTTGTCTTTATGGTGACATGAATACTACTCTTGCCCCAGCTGCATCCATTCGTGCGAATTCATCGAAGAATATTGTCCATGTTGGGAATATGTTGATGTAGAACACCTCTTCGTCAGGTAAATCGTTTGAGATTTTCCAATCGGCGGGGATTGGATGATGGGCAAGGAAATCAGCTAGGGCTTGTCCCTTAACAGCTTTAGGTGAGATGTAAATGATCTCGTGTTGGTTAAAAAGCAACACCCATTTAACTAGTCACCCTGTCAGAATCGACTTAGACATAATGTACTCGACCTGGTTGGCTTTAGCAACCAAGTGGATAGTGTAAACATGCGTGTAGTGTCTAAGCTTTTGGATAGCAAAGACTAGGGCAAGGCACATCTTCTCGATTGGTGAGCAGTTGAGTTCAGCACCAGTGAGACTTCTACTTAGGTAGTAGAGTGCTCTTTCCTTTTGGTCTTCATTTTCTTGTGCCAAAAGTGCTCTAATGGAACCTTTTTGTGTGACATTGTATAGGATGAGTGGCTTTCCAAGCATAGGAACTCCTAAGACAGGTGAGCTTGCCATGTACCTTTTTATGCTTTCAAAGGCATTACAACAGGCGTCATCCCATATGAACGAAGTGTCCTTCTTCATGAGTCGACTGAAGGGTTGACAGTGTCTAGTGAGGTTGGAGATGAAATGTCTGATGAAGGCTAGCCGCCCTTGTAGACTTTTCAACTCGTGTAAGTTCCTTAGTTCGAGCATGCTTTAGATGGCCTTGATCTTCGATTGGTTTACTTCAATGCCACGGTGCTTGACAATGACTGAGGAACTTCCCAGAAGTGACTCTAAATACACACTTCAACAGGTTCATTTTGAGGTTATAGTGCCATAGTTTGTCGAACATCATTTGTAAATCCTTCAAGTGATCGGATTTCTTTTTGGTCTTGACAACTATGTTGTCTATGTAACATTCTATGTTTTTGTGTAGCATGTCGTTGAAAATCTTCTATATTGCACATTGATATGTAGCCCTAGCGTTCTTCAAGTCAAAGGGCATTGCGTTGTAACAGTAGATACCTTTTGGGGTGCAAAAGGCTGTTAGTTCCTTGTCTTCGAGAGCCATGCGAATTTGGTTGTATCTAGAGGAGCCGGCCATGAATGATAGTGCTTTGTGGCTAGTGGTTGCACCCACCATGATTTCAATAGTTGGCAAGGAAAAGTCATTCTGTTGGCAAGCATCATTGAGGTCTCGGAAGTCTACGAAAATATGTATTTGGCCAAACTTTGTAAGGACAAGGACGATGTTAGAGATCCACTTAGGGTATTGCAACTCTCGAATGAGGCCTACTTCCATTAGCTTGTCGATCTTGACCTCAATTTATGGGATGAGCTTCGATCGATAACGTCTTTGAGTTTGCTTTATCAATCGTCTTCCAGGCTTGATTACACGGGAATGGTAGGGTCAAGGCCGAACATTTCTTTGTAGGTCTAAGCAAAGACGTCTTTGTACTCCAATAGTAGTTGGTAGTACTCCTTTATCTCGTCCGTATTTAGCAGCACATTTACGAAGATAGGCTTTGGCTCCATTTTTGTGCCTAAGTTGAGCTCCTTAAGATCATCAACCATGGCTTGTCCCCCGTCTTCGAGTTGTGGTGGTGCAGTAATGACATCTTCCTTGGGGACTTCGTTTCCTTCGTCTTCTTGGATTGTGATGTGGAAGACATCTTGGACCTCCACCTCAGTGCCATCCCCTTGGGCTTGTTGGTGTGAAGATTACCTAGTGCCATCCCCTCACGCTGATGTGTTGCTTGAAATCTTCACAGGTGTATTTGGTGTGAAGCCAAGTCCAGCTTTGTTGTTGTCAACTCCGTAACCATGCTCTTTCAACTTCTTTTGAATCTCGGTGAGTCACATTCTTTGTCGTTCATGGTTTTACGAAACCTTATGTGGTTTTGAAACTTTAGCATTGCCTAGCTATGTCAGAGGTAAAACTGCATTTGTCTTGAGCAGCTTTACATCGTCTTTGTACAGTTATGTATCATCTTTGCTTGTTCCAGTTTCGAATGGGGATTGCCCATTGTTTCTTCTCGATGTTGGGATGTATCGGAAGACGGGTGTGTTTGGTCCTTTTGAGGGTGTCACCCTTCTATTGATTGTTGTGGGCTTAGTAGGCTCATTGTCGTTTTTACTTGAAGATGGCATGGCTTCCCCTTCTTATTTCTTAGGCACGGCTTGCCATTCTTGTTTATTAGGTGCGACTTTGCCTGTGGAATTGATTTCTTTTCGAAAAGGTTCGGCACCATGTCTTCTGTTAAAGTTCCTTTCGAGTGCAAATATAAGGATAATATAGGGGCACAAGTAAGGTTGTTGAACCACAGGGACTGATAAACAACTTAGTAAAACCTTTGACTCTTACATACTAGCATTAGTTAATGACTCCTATGATTTAAACTTGCGGGGTTTAAATAATTTTGGAAAAGAAATAAAGACAGAAAGAAAAGGGAAAAATTAGAACTATCTAAAAATAAACCTAAGACATCAAATAGGTTAGAAATGTTTTTAGGACATAAATCTGACTTAAAATGAGCTCAGGCTTTCCCCTAAACATTCATGAATCAATGAGATGATCTTTTAACTTATCCATTTCAATTGCACAACTAAGATGTTCACATATCTAGCATGGCATATAACTAGATTGTATGAATCCTTACTTTCTTTGCATGTTAGATGCATGGCATATACATCAAACTTATATTTGTAGGTGCAACCTAGCATGGCATATACTCAGATTTAGCACCTAGAAACTCATTAAGAACGAAGAGGATTATGAACATCACATGAACCCTAGAACATGGCATTTATCCTAGATTTTCATGGAATTAGCTTACATGATTAGTTCTGAACCTAACCACATGTTGCTAAGGAATGAAAGAAGATATGGCAGTCATCCTTATCATTCTCAATAAAAAGCAAACATAAACAAGGTAGCTAAGCTTGAAAATATGTGCTTGAAACAATTGAGACAGAAAACTGATTCTAGCATGCAAATGAAATTGATAAACTAAAACTGCATCATAACATTAATTTAATCATGTCTAGGGCTTCAAAGTAGCCTTAAGTATCCAAAATCTAAATTAAAAACGTAACAAAATACATAAAAAGTTAGGTAAGCTAGAACCTAGAAACGGCTCAAGGTGGAGAACTCCTCCTCTCTCCAAATTCTATGTATTTTTCTCCTCTTCTCCTCTTTATATTATGTATTTGTCTCCTATTAAAAGGCTTAGGAGTTATCTAACATCTGATATATTTACATCCTTGAATTGACTCTCTTTTATAGCTCATTACAATCAGCTTTTAGTATAGGAGTAACTGAAAACTAGCTGTTAATAGAATTTGTAACTAAATAGCTCCTCTTTATTCTATCATAATTTCTTGTCAAAACCTCCAAATCACAATCTGTAACGACCATCAGAAAGAAGACTTCCAGGGCTTTCCAACCATATATGGCCCATTTTCTAATTCATTGTAAGCACTTCGAGGCAAAGCTCGCAAGTTGGCTGTTTTGCAAGGGCCTTTTCTGGCGGATCTTAGGCCATTTGTGGGCTTTGGTCTGGTCTTAGGTGAGATGAGCTTCAAACTACCCATTCTAGGCTCTTAAAATATTCAAAATAAGATGATTTCTTTAAGCCATTCCTTTCCTCCTGGAATACAATACAAACAACAAAATACCTTGTGATGCATAGAGATTTTAAGTCAAAAACCTAAGTAAAAGAGGGCATAAAAGTATAACTTTATGCACTCAACATTTTCATCCATGTAGAACTTGGCGTTCGCGAAGTGTGATTTAGCTTCGGTGAATGGCTTGGTGTCGCCTTGGATCACCTTTACTCTTTATCGATAGAATTTCAAGCATTGATGAAGGGTGGACAACACTACTCCATTGTTGTGGATCCAAGGCCTTCCTGAGAGCAAGTTATAGGAAGTTTTTACATCAATCACGTGGAATAGCATGCTTGATTTGAGTTTGCCAATGGCCATCTCCACTCGAATCATGCCCATCGCTCTTTGTCCTTCTTGGTTAAAACCTTGGATTATGAGGCGGCTTCAGGACAGTTAATCCACCTTGATCCTGATTGTGGTCATTGTTGACTTTGGCATGTTTATGGCCAATGTTGAGTATATTTCCTTCTTAATGCTAGAATAGGTTTAGTATAATGGCACAAGCAAGGGTGTCGAATCCACAGGGACTAATTGGACCTATGTAATTACTTGTTTTGCAAGAACTCTACGAAATGAATCAAACTAATCAACTTAGGCAGATTTGTTGTTGTAACTTGAAAGTATAAGAAAATGAAGTAAACACAAATAAATGAATCAACAACTAGTACAATGAGATAGTTCCAATGGAAATGAAGCTAGGGATTCGGTTTCACCATTGCTCAACTAAGTCCATGTTTGTTAAGTTAGTTGATACTCATTCATCTACCTATTTCTTGAGTTTGTTTCACTTGGACATGATCAACCATATGATGTGTGGATTTGATCAAATGTCTCTAATCATGAACCTAATTGTGATGTGCAACTTTGGTTCCTAATCAAAAGTATGTAGTGCACAAGAAACTTTCATAAAACCAAAGGGAACACTCGGCAGGATGTTTGCCAAACATTCCCTTCATTCATTCACAAATCCACCAAGATTAGACATGATGTATGCTTTAATCTTGGCTAAATAACCTGTGGTTAATTCAAATGGTGATCAAGCATACAAATCAACTCACAAATTCACAATTATATCAGAGAATGAAACAAGAATTAGATGGATAAACTGAGGATTCTAACTTGATTACATGGCAAACTTTGCAAGGCTACATCGAATCCCTAGGGGAAGATTAGTTACACTTCATGTTTACAAAGGTTTGACATAAAAATAAATAACATGAGTGAACATAGAATTAAGAAGAAGAAACCCTTGAAGCAAAACTGATGTTGAATTCCTTGAAGAGTGGCCTTCAGGGTTGGTTCTCCCAATGTGATGCAAATGAACTAACTTGGCTTGGTATGTTTTCTGCAAATGGGAGAGCAAATGACCAGAGAATGGGGTGAAATGGAGCGGCTATGTATGAATAAATGGAATGAATGCAGAACCCTTTGATGTGTGAAGTGTGCCTAGTTTTATAGGAAG